>NC_134878.1:24804201-24809201 GCF_041734735.1 Babylonia areolata
CCACTCATCACCCCCCTCTACAAACACACACACACACATACACATACCACACGCGCGCGCTTAAATTTGCACAGTGTGTGTGTGTGTGTGTGTGTGTGTGTGTGTGTGTGTGTGTGTGTGTGTGTGTGTGTGTGTGTGTGTGTGTGTGTGTGTGTGTGTGTGTGTGTGTGTGTGTGTGTGTGTGTGTGTGTGTGTGTGTGTGTGCGTGCGTGCGTGCGTGCATGTGTGTGTGTGTGTGGACAAACACAATTCCATCCTTCCTCCTAGTTAAAAAAAAAAAAAAAAAAAATAGGAGGAAAAAAAAAAAGTGATTGCTGAACCGTCATGAAGAGAAACCAGTGTCATGAATAATCTATTTCAAGTGCCCACAACTTCCTTCCTGTGTAACAGTTTTACAAATGCTGTCGTTGACGCTGCTGACCAAAGGGGAGGCAGTATACCAAGAGGAAGGAATCCAAAGTATACAATGACTGACCAGTACATGTCACCTCAAGTCTCATCCATCTCCGGCAACACCACCACCACCTTACACTCATCAGTAGCAGTCAAGGGGTTAATCAAACCGACAGAAGCTGATAATAACAAAGATCAAAGGCAATCAAAACAAAATCAGTATTAAAAAAAAAAAATCTGTCGAAAGCGTGTGCATTCAACCACATAGATACTGCAGATGAACAAACACGCACATGCAACACACACACACACACACACTGAACAACACAAACAAACCACACCACCCTGGAGACTGGACCACAGAGTTTGGTGCAGGGACGCTAATTGCATTCAAGTTTAATGACAGCATGACACAACAGGCCTTGAGGGAAAGTGGCGCCGCGAGCAGGACACATTAATGAAACAGAGCGGGACACCAGGCCCGGAAACGACGCTGTCATAAACCTGCGGGGCCACCTAACATACGTTTCGCACCCTCCGCCCCCCTACCCCCGCGACCTCCCCCCTCCTCGGCTGATTTCCCTCTGGTGTGTGTGTGTGTGTGTGTTAGGTGTGTGTGTGTGTGTGTGTTAGGTGTGTGTGTGTGTGTGTGTGTGTGTGTGTGTGTGTGTGTGTGTGTTAGGGTTGTGTGTGTGTGTGTGTTAGGGTTGTGTGTTGTGTGCGTGCGTGTATATGTATGTGTTTGCATGTGTTGTGTACACGTGTGTGTGTGTGTGTGTGTGTGATTGTTTTAATTTTCGCGTTATTTGGTTTTTGTTTTGTTTGTACGAACTCTGCTTTCTCTACCTGTAAATACAACACAACCACCGGTACGTCAGGAACAATAATCTTTTTTCTTTTTTTTTTTCAAATCCGACAACTTATCTCTGACAGTGAAATAATCTGGAATACGACGACATTGCGACACACTAAAAGAACTCTTTTTTCCCCCCTTTTTATCATAACATAAACATTATCAAATAGGTGTATGTGGGAAAGGTTGCACGTTGGAGTAAAAAGACGGCAGACAAACACGTGACTCACCTTCGTTCAGAACAGTTCAGGGTCCTTTCCAAGCTCTAACACGCCATGGCAGGTGAACACGTTTTCCCTCCAGGATATTCACACATAATAGGCTCGCTGGTATTACGGTGGACACATTTTATTTCTTCAGAAATAACCCCCCCCCCCCCCCCCCGACCCCCACAGCACAACCGTTCACCACGTAATCACATTAAATCAGCGACTGCAGAAATACGGTACACAATGCCTTTTTTTTCCCTCCTGATCAACTGCTGTTGTTGTTTTTTTCTTAAACAAAACGTCTGCTCAGATGCAGAGAATTGCCTGGCCCGTTCTTGATGCATTGCGATGTTGCAAACCCGATGTACATAGCCTGTAGATGTATCATGTGTTAATTTCACCGGCATTACCTTGAAGGTGTGTTAGGTCACAAACTATTTGCTGTAGGTCACAAACTATTTTGCTGACATCAGTGAGAGAAAGCAAACTGCGTTGGTATGTGGCACGGAACAACATCCAATGGCCATGCCGAAACAATATTCCAAGGAACTCTTGACAGAGGGAGAAAGAGTGGAAGACCGGAAAGAAACAACAACAAAAACACGATGGGCTGACAATATTATAGAAGGAAACCATTTGCAGAGAGAGACTGGCTTTGACACACAGCCGACAGACCTGGAGGAATCTGGTGAACAGTTCTTCTGAGCGGCGCCCCGGAGACTCTTCAACAGAGTTGAGGGACGAGAAGTTTCTGGAAAGAAGAACAAGATGGTGACACACACAGCACACAAACCTGTGAAAAAAAAAAAAAAACGTCAGAGAAAACACCCTTCCTGTCCTGCTCTCAGCTCAGCTGAGCCGTTCAGAATCTGCCAACAGTGACAGCTGTGTTCATGGTGTTTGAAAACACCAACAGCTGACTACACGACTCAACACGCATTGCACGTGTTCTACGTCTCACACGGTATGTTGACAGGTGTTTCGAGCAACACGTTATTTAAAAAAAAAAAAAAAAAAAAAAGGTGTGAGGGTTGGGAAGGGAAGGGGGGTGGAGAGGAGGTCGCTTTGCACGATACGTTACATAATTGAAGTAAAGCTCAGTCTTTTGTTTTTATTTGCCCATGGTCAGGACAAGAAAACGGCTCAAGAATCCCGTCTTTTGATGTGTGTGACGTCTCGCCTTGGGAGGCTGATGACCAGAGGAAAATGCCAAAGAAAAAGTTGGACACAAAAGCAGGAAAAAAAACAAACAACTGGAACTAAAAGTCTCTGTTAAATTCCACTTACTCTTTCTGAAGAACGGCAGCAAAAGAATACTATCAAAAGTCAAATCCTTTGTCTCTTCTGTAAATATTACTTTCTGATGAAATTTTGTCAGTTGATTAGGAAAATAATTTTGTCTCTCGACAGAAAAAAAGAGACTCGTTGATACGCATTTTTGTTTGCACGAGTGGGCGTTTTTGTTTGATTAGTTTGGGTTTTTTGTTGTTGACACAATTCGTTTTGTTTGTGTAGTGTGTGCAATGTTTAAATGCCCTCCAAAGTGCTCATACAAAACACACGGCTTGCCCTGCCTTGTCTTGCCTTACTCTGCTAAGCGTTCACTGAATTGGAACCGCCTAATGACAAACTTTTTACTGGACTAATTTCCTCAACTACAGTGTGTAGATTCATTCACCACCCAACAACGCGCGCAGTGAAGACGCTGATTCGTCTGCACTGAGACGCTCATTCAGCACTGGCTCAGCCACTTAACTCACTCAGAACGGCCAGTCCTCTCTTCTCCTCAACACAGACCCCTCGGATGTCCAGTGGGTGTCTCAATGACCCAACCTTTAGCTTCCGTCGTCAGAATTGTGGTATTCTTTGTCAACATTCACCTCTTCAGTATAAGAGCCTTGGCTTGCAATATTTTGATGATGGTAATTGGGCTGAAACGCTGTTAACGTCGTCTCTTTCGCCGTTCGTATGGAGAGAGTTAATTAAAGAGTCGGAAAAAAAATTGGGAATGAGTCACGACACCTCATCTGTTCATGATGATATATATTGCTTCAGCTATGTACTACAAATTTCAAGGTCGGCGCTCTTCCTTTTACCTTTGTCGATCTCAATCCTTCACGTGGATTCTCTGGTTCTGTTTCATTAAAAAAAACAACAACCAGTCTGTCAAACCACAACCTGTTCGGTACTGTCTTCCATCTTATTGGCTTGTGTGTGCTGTTTGAACTTCTGCTCTCTCTCTCTCTCTCTCTCTCTCTCTCTGTGCGTGTGTGCGTGTACACATGCTTGTTCGTGTATGGTGTGCGTGCGTGTGTTCAGGTTTATATCTGTATATCATTTTTTAAATTTTTATTGTAAATATCCATGAGCTTTCTGCCAGGAAAGTGTGGACGTCAATGTGCATTCGGTATTCTTCTTCTTCTTATTTCATCATCATCATCATCACTAAATTGCCGTTTGGATAGGTCCCTATATTCAGGATACTAAAACAGGAAATGTTACCATTTTATTTTTCGGGAAGAAAGAAGGCAGTTAGACATATGGCTTGACCAACTTGTTATTCCTTCCTGTTTTCCCCTCTCTTTTGCCATGTTCTTTGTTCTTTGTGCTCTGAATAAGTTCTGTTTCTTTTCCCACACGTGATTAAGAAACTAATCTCTCTCTCTCTCTCTCTCTCTTTCTTCTCTCTCTCTCTCTCTCTCTCTCTCTCTCTCTCTCTCTCTTTCTCTCTCTCCTAACACTCTTCTTCCTACAACTTTTCTTCTTTGTTTTTTTTTCCCTTTAATTCTTTTCCCAGACCCCCACCCCCTCCACCCCAAAAGAAGAAAAAGAAGAAAAAAAAAAGAAGAGGAAAAATAAAAGGTAGGTAAGTGCACATGTAATGTTAATAATTTTTCTTGAAAAGTCCACCTGCATCTTGAGCATTTGTCTTTCGGTCTGGTGCCCAAATCGCGGAAGTATTGTTAAAAAAACAACAACAACCACCCAGTCAACGTTTGATTAGAAGCAGCTAAAAATGTCCTGTAAGCTTGCCCTGGAAACAGAAGAGGAGAAAGAAAAGCAAAGAGAGAAGAGAGAGAGAGAGAGAATGGTGTGGAAAGAGAATGGGGGAAGAAGAAACACATCAGTTTCAGTTTCGGTTTCTCAAGGAGGCGTCACCGCGTTCGGGCAAATCCATATGCGCCACACCACGTCTGCTAGGCAAGATGCCTGACCAGCAGCACAACCTGACGCGCTTCTGTCGAGGCCTGGCGTGCATGCATGCTTGTGCACCATCAGAGACGGGCGCAATAGCCGAGTGGTTAAAGCGCGTTGGACTTTCAATCTGAGGGTCCCGGGTTCGAATCTCGGTGACGGCGCCTGGTGGGTAAAAGGGTGGAGATTTTTCCGATCTCCCAGGTCAACATAATGTGCGGGCCTGCTTAGTGCCTGAACCCCCTTCGTGAGTATACGCAATCAGAAGATCAAATACGTACGTTAAAGATCCTGTAATCCATGTCAGTGTTCGGGGGGTTATGGAAACAAGAACATACCCAGCATGCACA
>NC_134878.1:24816701-24819201 GCF_041734735.1 Babylonia areolata
CCCGGACCCACAGAATAACAGTGCATCACTTTAACTCTCTCCATACGAACGGCAAAAGAGACGACGTTAACAGCGTTTCACCCCAGTTACCATCATCAAAATATTGCAAGCGGAAGGCTCTTATACTGAAGAGGTGAATGTTGACAAAGAATACCACAATTCTGACGACGGAAGCTAAAGGTTGGGTCATTGAGACACCCACTGGACATCCGAGGGGTCTGTGTAGAGGAGAAGAGAGGACTGGCCGTACTGAGTGAGTTAATTAACTACTAGGCTGCTGCGCCTGTTACAGAAGGGTTCTGAACTGATGCTCTGCTGTCCTGTTTTCCCCATGCTTTGTTAAAAGATCTTTGGCCGAAGGAGTAGGAATTTTTGTTTAATGTCCCGTCACACATATCGGTGATTGAAGACATTTTGTTAAAGTATTTATGAATACATCTGAGTATCATCGGTTAGAAGGGGTGGGAGATGTGGATGAATGGAGGGTTGGGGGAAACTGGGCAAATGAGGGTAAAAATGTGGGTGAAATTTGGAAGAAAAACAAAACAAATAAAACCCCTCTAAATACAGTTCCAGGAAATTACTTAAAGGACTTCGTAAAAGAGAAGTCGTTAAACTGACAAGCGAAACAACTGATAATGAATGAAGGAATTTTGCCGCTGGAACGCAACCTTTTACATCATTCTGAAACTTTCTGAGCGTTAAAGAAACACAGCCAATTAATCATGTTAAATGCTCCACTATTTTTCTCTGTCACTTCTGAACAGCCTCATCAATCTAGCGCAGAATGAGACGTAAACCATTATCATATTGGCCACAAAAATAAACACTTTCCAAAACTCTAGAGGTTATTCCAGTGCAGCCAAGAACGTCACAAATTACACCACTCCCCTGTCAGGTATCAATTTGTGAGAGAAAAGAGAAAACAAAAAGGTAGCCTAAATGGTAGTAAAAAATCAAAACTATAATTTCCAAGCATCATTTCGAAGAAACCCAATAAAATACAAAAATAACTTGTATAAATAAATAAATAAATAAATGCAAAAAAAACCAAAAAAACACAAATGAATAAAAAAACAAAACAAAAAAATCAACGAATAAATACACGAACACAGAAATAAACAAATAGATAAATGAATGATAGATAAATAAATTAAGTAAAAAAAATAAAAAAAAAAGCTAATTGGCGCAAAAAAAAAAAAAAAAAAAAAAAAATCACCCAGCATCATTTCACTGGCAGTTAAGAAAGCCAGACTACCGTTTCAGACATCATCTCGAGCAAACTTCAAGACACGAAATAAAACACAACAACAAACAAACAACAGAAAACAACAACAAACAAACAAATAAATAATAAAAAAAACATTTGCTGACACAGGGCTGCAAATGCTCTGGCGCTAGAAGACGTCCACACTCCCCAAGGACCACCCTTCATCTCATCAAAAAAAACAACAACAAAAAAAAAAAAAGGACAGAAGACGATGACCCTGCAGCCAAAGACATTTTTCCAACGTGCAATATTCATCCTGCCTCGCAAAGGGCGTATCCCACGTGACGTAAAAAGGACACTTCCGGAGGCGCACCCGGAAATAAGAGGTGCCATCAAAGCCGCATTCAGGAAAATTAAAACATTTTCTTTCCGCCGACACTTGGGTCCCATTCGGGGCTGGAAAGAGGGTGAGGGAGGGAGGGAGGGAGGATGTGTGCGTGCGTGCGTGTGTGCGTGTGCGTGTGTGTGTGTGTGTGTGTGTGTGTGTGTGTGTGTGTGTGTGTGTGCAGAGCTCAAAGTGTTTGGGAAGAAAAGGGCGGAGGGGGAGAGGGGCGGGGGACCACGCAGGCAGTGGGGAGGGGAGGGGAGGGGAGGGGAGAAGGGTCAAAATTCCAAATTATCTTGAAGATGAGTTTGAACCTCGGTGCAACACTGTAAATCAGCCCAACAGAAAAAAAAGGAAGAAAGAAAACGAGAAGAGGGGTGGGGGGTTGGGGGGGGGGAGCTAGCAGGAGAGAGAGAGAGAGAGGGAGGGACACACAGAAAGGAAGAAAGAGAGAGAGAGAGAGAGGAAGAGAGAGGAAGAGAGAAAGAGAATGACAGAGAAAGAGAGGGAAGGGAGGGAGGGGGATAGAGACTCAGAGGGAGACAGGGAGAGAAAGAGAGAGAAGAGAGAGAAAAAGAGAAAGACAGTGAAACAGTAAGAGAGAGGGAAAGAAAGAGAGGGAAAGAGAGGAAGAGAGAGAGGGAGAGAGAGACAGAGACCCACAGAGAGAGACAGACAGAAACCCAGAGAGAGAGAGAGAGAGAGAGAGAGAGAGAGAGAGAGGGAGAGGGAATGAGAGAGCCGAGAGCATGTTCATATAAGCTTGCATGTATACACATGCATACCCGTACCCTCACACACACACACACACACAACACACACACACACAACACAAACACACACACAACACACACACACAAACACAATCCACACACACACACACACAACACAACACACACACACAC
>NC_134878.1:24824201-24831701 GCF_041734735.1 Babylonia areolata
AGCTTAAGGCTGGGTCATTGAGACACCCACTGGACATCCGAGGGGTCTGTGTAGAGGAGAAGAGAGGGCTGGCCGTACTGAGTGAGTTAAGAGATTCACAGCTTCACCTTGGGCACTTGTACACCTCTTTTATACTGATGGCTGCGGAAGGGGGAATATTAATAGCGAGCGAGGGAATGAACGATTCAGCAATTAGCAAAGTCTCAAATCACATGGTTTCCCCCCCAAGTTCGGTAAAAAGACACAAAGTGGAAAAACCCGTTCACGCAAAAAAAAAACACACAAAACAAACAACAACACAAAAACAACAAGAGAGGCAAGGCCTTCAAGACTCACTTGTGATAAATTAAGTCCCCTAGCATTAATTACAGAGTAATTTCCCTTTTTTACTATCTGCACCAAAACGTTTGCAAAATAAATAAAAATTCCATGCTTAGCAAAATGATAATAATGACTCCTCTTGTTGTTGTGTCAGAATAAGAGGTCAAAGTGCCAGGTTTAGAGAATACAAAAAAATATAACAGTAAATGCAGTTTGCATATAATTAGGCTTCTTTTTAAAAAATTTTTGGTGCCCATCCCAGAGGTGCAATATTGTTTTAAACAAGAATGACTGGAAAGAACTGAATTTTTCCTATTTTTATGCCAAATTTGGTGTCAACTGACAAAGTATTTGCAGAGAAAATGTCAGTGTTAAAGTTTACCACGGACACACACACACACACACACACACACACACACACACACACACTCTCACACAGACAACCGAACACCGGGTTAAAACATAGACTCACTTTGTTTACACAAGTGAGTCAAAAAACCAAAACCGCAACAGGAAGCAAACGACCGAAGCAAAACACACACACACACACACACACACACACACACACACACACACGAGCAGACGAACACTGCACTGCACAGCTTTCGCATGTCTTAACATAGGTGAAAATTCTCAGCCGGATATTCATGCCCCCCCCCCCCCCGCCCCCCTCGCCACCTCTCCCTCCCGCCCCCCGCCCACCACGACCTCCCCCACAGTATCTTATAAAAAACAATCGACTTTTGGGGATGTGGGGGTAGGGGTTGAGATGGGCACGCGAGCGGAGGGGTGGCGACACACTGAAAACGCTGATAAATTAATATATATTGTCTTCTTATGTCATTTTGTTTTGAGACGTCCAATCATGATGTGTGTATCCAGCACCAACGCTACACTTTATATTGTATCTTCTTCTCCTTCTTTATTTTCATTTTGATTTCTGTAACACAAACGTTCACAATCCAATCATTTTCCAACCGGTTTCGGGTTTCGCGACTTCGGAAGGAACACTTTGTATTCTCAGCTTTTCGTGTGTCAGGAAGAATATTTTATCTGGTGTCCTTTTCGAAGTGAACTTTTACAGCGCCACCCCCGTCTTTCCTTCACCCCCACCCCCCCCCCCTCTCCCACTCTCTCTCACATCCTATACGTGATTTTTGTTTGTTTGTTTTCTTCCCCCTTTCCTAAAGTGCACAACCGGGTGTAAACCGGGTTTCCTACATCGAGAACAACATCAACCTGAAAGACAGCTTCCACTAAAGTAACATGACAGATCCTCGACATTATCATTCATTTTAAACAATGAAAGATTTTTCACTGCAGTGAATGGAACCTGAGCTGAGGTTGTTTTTTTTATCATCTGAGGAGAAAAAAAAATCCTAATGATAAAGTGCTGATGACGGCAGCTCTGTTGCTGAACACACACACACACACACACACACACACACACACACACACACACACAAGTTTCAAGTTTCAAGTTTTAATTATCCTTTCACTCTTATTGGAGTATGGAGGATTATTGCAAAATAATCTTTTCGTGCCCAGAACAAACATTTCCAAATACACAACAATGTCACATAAAAGTTGAGAAAACACAAATGTCTTTTAACTCCACAAGTATAACTAGGCAACATTTGCAAATCTAATCATCTTACTTGCAGCTAAAATGACTTTTTTGCCTCCTTTGAGCATATTACAAAAATTAAAAACCGGTTTTGGAGGCAAACATTTTTTAGGAACATATCTATTTCGTAACTGATCAGAATTGGGACATTCCATTATAAAATGAAACTCATCACCAGTCACAGACATGTTACAAACCTTACAAAGCCGTAACTCTCGTGGTATGCCTTTGTGTCTCCCTGTTTCTATTTCCAGCTTATGATTACTACTTCGAAATCTGAACAAGCTGATAACATAATTATCAGGCATTTGACTTATATATATTTTTCTCTACCAAATCCACTTTTGAAATTTCGATAAAACAAACATTTACTACACGCCTCTATAGCATGTCTCCATAGATTTTGAAAATTATCTCTCAAAGCAATGTTCACATTCTTGCAGAAAGATTCCCTCTCCAAGAAGAACTGACCATCCCAAACACAGTCATACCCTGCTTCTATTAAAATTTGTCTGATACAACTCACACACACACACACACACACACACACACACACACACACACACACACACACACACACACACACCCGCGCATCTCGTAAAAGAAAAAAAAAGATGAAAAATACGATTATAGACACATAAAAAAAGAAGAAGAAAAAAAAAAAAAAAAAACACAACAAAAACCGACTACAGAAGATTGAATGTGAAAAACAAAAACAACAACAACAACAACAACATAAAACAACAACAACAACTACAACAGCTTTACAACCTTCTTCTTCTTCTTCTGCGTTCACTCGTATGCACACGAGTGGGCTTTTACGTGTATGACCGTTTTTACCCCCGCCATGTAGGCAGCCATACTCCGTTTTCGGGGGGGTGTATGCTGGGTATGTTCTTGTTTCCATAACCCACCGAACGCTGACATGGATTACAGGATCTTTAACGTGCGTATTTGATCTTCTGCTTGCATATACACACGAAGGGGGTTCAGGCACTAGCAGGTCTGCACATATGTTCACCTGGGAGATCGTAAAAATCTCCACCCTTTACCCACCAGGCGCCGTCACCGTGATTCGAACCCAGGACCCTCAGATTGACAGTCCAACGCTTTAACCACTCGGCTATTGCGCCCGTCGCTTTACAACCAATAAATACAGAAGCCACGGTAAGTCTGAAAATAAAGTCACCAGAGCTGAAAATCACTCCCATTACTTCACATATGTTTCTGTTATCTTCGTCTGATAAACTCTCTCTCTCTCTCTCTCTCTCTCGTGTGTGTGTGTGTGTGTGTGTGTGTGTGTGTGTGTGTGTGTGTGTGTGTGTGTGTGTGTGTGTGTGTACGTGCGTGTTACTGTGTGTGTGTGTGTGTGTGTGTGTGTGTGTGTGTGTGTGTGTGTGTGTGTGTGACTGACTGTTTGTCTGTTTGCCTATGTATCTGTGTGTGTGTGTGTGTGTGTGTGTGTGTGTGTGTGTGTGTGTGTGTGTACGTGCGTGTTACTGTGTGTGTGTGTGTGTGTGTGTGTGTGTGTGTGACTGACTGTTTGTCTGTTTGCCTATGTATCTGTGTGTGTGTGTGTGTGTGTGTGTGTGTGTGTGTGTGTGTGTGTGTGTGTGTGTGTGTGTGTGTGTACGTGTGTGTGTACGTGAGTACGTGCGTGCTACTGTGTGTGTGTGTGTGTGACTGACTGTTTGTCTGTTTGCCTATGTATGTCTGTGTGTGCGTGTGTGTGTGTGCGCATGTGTGTGTGCATGTGTGTGTGTGTGTGTGTGTGTGTGTGTGTGTGTGTGTGTGTGTGTGTGTGTGTGTGTGTGTGAATTACTGGAAACAAACAGAAATAAGATATAGAGACAAGGAAGAAGGAAGGAGAAAGGGACAAAGTGAATATGCGGAAAATGACAAAGATAAAAAGCACTAATCTCTGTCTTCTGGGGACTCTGACTCCATTATCCACGTTCTGGAAAGTGGTGATACTCTACTCTCTCTGTCTCTCTTTCTCTCTCTGTCTCTCTCTGTGTCTCATATCAGCCTTGTGCTTTTCATTTAGTTTACTTGTTCTCAGTGAGCTCACTGTGTATTAAGTGGATTGTTTTCGTTCTTCCTGTTTTATTTTAGTTAAGCTGTGTGTGCAACACGTGCACCCAAAATGTATACAGGTCGGTGACCTTACATTAAAATTCTTGCGTTCTTGCGTTCTCTCTGTCTCTCTCTCTCTTTCATTGTAAGTCGTTTCAATTGTTTTTCCTTTCTGTTCCATTTTTAATGTATTGCACCATCTTGTCATGATTAGTACCTACTATGTCACTATAGCTTCATAGCTAATGACATCAAACATTTCAGTGTTCAGTTCTCTCTCTCTGTCTCTGTCGGTCTCTGTCTCTGTCTCTCTCTCTCTCACATTGTACATTCAGTTTAGATTTTCCTAACAATGCGTCGATATCAGACATTATGCTTGCAGATGAGAGAGAGAGAGAATCCAAAATTTTATTTTACAATTTTTACAAAACCTGTGGCATGCAGATTATAATTATGTTCCTTTTTTTTTTACATGTATGTATTTTAAGTGAAAACTGCTGTCATCTCAGCCGTTTAATCATGTGTGTGTCTGTGCGTGGGTGTTAGTGTGAGTGTTGGAGTGTAACAGTTGTAGTATTGATAGTATGTTATTTTGTCAGTTTTATGCATTGTGTGTGTGTTTAAAAAAAAAATATTAATGATTCTGTTTTTATGTTTCTACTACTTTTTATGTGCTTTCTTGTTTCACTTTAGGTACTGGATTGTAAAGCGCTTAGAGCTTGCTTATGCTTGTATTATAGCGCTATATATGAAAATAAAAAAAATAAAGAACGAAAGTTTTAATTACACGACCATTTTAGTTCCTGCATGTGTTGGAGTTAGACTTTACTCTGTCATTACCACATTACCACACAGATAGGATACGGTCAAACACAGAGCCCTGAATGCCTGAAGAACTCGTAGGAAGACCCAGAATATGTTCTTGTTAACCCCCCAAAACGGAGTATGGCTGCCTTCATGGCGGGGGTTAAAAACAATCATACACGTCAAAGCCCACTCGCGTACGTACGAGTGAACGTGGGAGTTGCAGCCCACGAACGAAGAAGAAGAAGAAGAAGTTCTTGCTATTCAACCTCCCTGTTGGCACTACTTTATCATTATCTTAAAAAAAACCCAACTGTTGTTACTGTTTTTGTTGTTTTATCAATTTACAGGACAGTCCACAGACATATGCAACAATCGACCGGCTAATGCACCAGATTATCTTCAAATCCCCAGCAACACCTGGCTGGGCAGATAATGGGGATTCCTCCCCCCCCCCGCACCCCCAAACCCCCTTGGCCAACATTTGCACAGGCATGATACAGATGTGGCAATCCCCTTTCTGAATATACATAAGCGAGGTGGGGAGGGGGGGGATGAGGGGGGGGGGGGGGGAATCAAAACAAAATACACACATCAAAGTCTCTCCATAATCCATGGCTTAAAAAAAAAAAAGTTCTGTGCGATACCAAACACAAAAAACATCCCCGATACACTTGGCGCCCCAAAGCGGATTATGGCTGCCTAAACGGCAGGCGGGTTTTTTTTTAATTTATTTATTTTTTTTAAAGGCCATTTACATATAAAGGCCCAGTGGTAAAATAATTTCATGCCGGGGAATCCAGGAAAGCATGAGAGGAAGAAGAGCTGGTGAGAGAGGAGAAGGAGAGGGAGAGGGACAGAGAGAGAGAGAGAGGGAGAGAGACAGACAGAGAAAAAAGAGAGGGAGACAGAGACAGACAGACACACACACACACACAGAGACAAAGAGAAAAGAGAGAGAGAGGCAATGAGAGAGACAGATAGAGAAGAGGGAGAGAGACAGAGAGAGAGAGAGAGAGAGAGAGAGAGAGAGAGAGAGAGAGAGAGAGCTATCATTTAAACTCATTTTCCCTTCTTTGCCTTTTTTTTTTTTCCTATGGCATGAAGAACAGAAGTGGTGTGTCCTATGGTTACATATATCCAAACAAATCACCAACACGGGAAATATTAGAAGAACATTCCGATATACTGCATCATTGATATTTTTTGCATTTTGTATTTTGTATTTCTTTTTATCACAACAGATTTCTCTGTGTGAAATTCGGGCTGCTCTCCCCAGGGAGAGCGCGTCGCTATACCACAGCGCCACCCATTTTTTTGTATTTTTTCCTGCGTGCACTTTTATTTGTTTTTCCTATTGAAGTGGATTTTCCTACAGAATTTTGCCAGGAACAACCCCTTTGTTACCGTGGGTTCTTTTACGTGCGCTAAGTGCATGCTGCACACGGGACCTCGGTTTATCGTCTCATCCGAATGACTAACGTCCAGACCACCACTCAAGGTCTAGTGGAAGGGGAGAAAATATCGGCGGCTGAGCCGTGATTCGAACCAGCGCGCTCAGATTCTCTCGCTTCCTAGGCGGACGCGTTACCCCTAGGCCATCACTCCACATAAATAACGTTGACATGGATAATAATGGATAATGTCACACTACAAAAAACATACTCAAAACAGAAAATAAAATAAAATAAAATAAAAAATAACGAGAAATATCACGTACGTCGTGTCTAAAAGTACACATACTCGAACTCACAAAAGAGGATATCAGTTTCCGAACTGAACATGTATCTGATGTTAGCCAAGCGTGCTGCAGACACAGTGGATAGCATTTCAATTGCCCCGATGGGCCGTAAAAAAAAAAAAAAAAAAAAAAAAAAAAAAAAAAAAAAGCTATGAGAGGGGAGGTAATGACATGAAAAGAAAGCGAGACCTTTTTCCATGAAGGTCACTCGTGGAAGAAACATTGTTGCTTATTTGCGTGTATTTTACATCCATCCAGGGAAGAAGCTGAGGAACAGAAAAGAAGCGAAACGATTTGTTTAAGATAAGATAAGATAAGATAAGACTAACTTTATTATCTCCAACTGGAGAAATTTGGTCAGGTGCATTATCACAACCTAGACAAGTAAACAACATGGGGACCATAACTGTAAAAGCCAACCACAGCCCCTACAAATATTACGAAGATACAAATGTAAAAAAAATATCACATACATCATTTCATACATACATCCACACACTGCAGGTAATAACTAGTATTCTTAATGTAAAAACAGAAAGAATTAAGAAACATTATTTGAATATAATTATAAACATAGCCTACTATACTGCACATTGATTATAATAGATAAGATAAGAATAAAGATGAATTGTGGAAAACCACAACCAGATAATCAGCACACACCCGCACCGCACCCCGCACCCCCCACGCCCCCACCCCCCCATCCCCCCCACACACACACCCCACACACGTGGATAACTTGATTAAACAAGAGTAATAAACATATGTCCTGAAATAAAAGCATTTCACATATTCGCTTTAAAAAAACATTGCAATTAATTGCAATTAATTATTACATCGTAATTATTAAACAGAAATATATTTAGAATATGGACGTTAGCATATATATGGACGTTTGTTTGCCATGAAGGTATCAGAATAAACATTATTT
>NC_134878.1:24839201-24849201 GCF_041734735.1 Babylonia areolata
TAGTTGATTTAACCCCTTAACTGCTGAGCATCGCTGAAATGAACAGTTGGGCCTGACTTTGAAGGGCAGTCACTACTTTTGCGTACTTCAATGGTGTGATTGATTTTGCTCATCAATGGTTTGCATCCTCCCAAGAGGAAAAGTGCAGATAAAGAATAACTATGGGCATTCTGATCTACAAGATCTCTTATCAGAGCGAGGTGACAGCCCTTCACGGTCGCACATACAAATATCAACTTTCACATTGACTTTCGATATAACATACTTTAGTGCAGGATAGGAGGGCTTCATCAAATCAAAGTTTGAAAAACAAAAACATGTAAATCGAGATACATGTGTGAAATGAAGTAAAAAAAAAAAAAATATATATATACAGGTTGATAACAATGAACTATTATCGTACAACACTTGACTTAAACTTGCTCTGTTTCCCCTTAGACATACCTATGATAAATGTGTTTTCATATACATGAACCCCTAAAATGCGACCCCCCCCCCCCCCCCCCCCCCCCCCCCCAAAAAAAAAACAAAAAAACAAAAAACAAAAAAAACGAAACAAAAAACTTTTGCAAGAAAAACAAAAAACAAACAAACGAACAAACAAAAAACAGCATACGAAGCAATTTCAAAACAGATGATACTGGATGTTGCTGGTTTTTTTGTAGACGGCATTAGAAATAGAAAATTATCAGATGCTGATATAACAAAACAGATGAATGAATAAACAAAAAACAAACAAACAAAAAAACAAAAAAAAAAAAAACTGTCATAAAATATCACAAAGTTTAGAGAAACTTCTTGTGTAAAAAAAAAAAAAACGTGAAAGAAATTAAACTTGCGAGACACTGTGTCTGTGGGAGTACACACACACACACACACACACACACACACACACACACACACACATAGTGTGCGAGAAGGGAGACAATTCAGACTTCCTCCCCCCCCCCAAAGCTTGACTCCGGTGTGTGGGTGTGTGGCAATTCTTAAAAAAAAAACAACCCCCCAAAAAAAACAACAACAAAAAAACCCCACCGTCTCCAAGGAAGAGAAAAGTCAGGGAAAAACGAGGACGAGGAGGAAGAGGAGAAAGTATAATTGGTCTGGAAGATTCAAAGGAAATCTCACTTTCCTGTCCAAAATCATCAGAAGACATTCAACAAAAAAAAAAAAAAAAAAAAAAAAAAAAAAAAAAAAAAGAAAAGAAAAGAAAAAAGAAAGTTGAAAGAAAAATTTGTTCTTCTTCATTCTTCCTTCTTTTTATTTCATTTAAGTGATTCAGTTATTGCTTCATTTCCTTTTATCTCAGGCACATGCTTTTTTCTTTGTTTGCCTTAAGAAAAAAAACACACCACCTTTTTATATTCATATTTATGTTAACATTTTCATTCATACATGTATACATATATTGGAAAAAAAGGGAGGTAAAAAATAAAACCTACACACACATTCTTCTTCTAAAATTTCTTTTTTTTGAATATGTAGGACATTGCCATGTGAATCATTTAATCTGGCCTTATATATATATATATATAATGCCATTTTCCCAAATTACAACAATATTTAGATTACTTTTTTACTCCCGAAAACGGGGTGTGGCTGCCTACATGGCGGGGTAAAAACGGTCATGCACGTACGTAAAAGCCCACTCGTGCACATACGAGTGAACTGACGTGGGAGTTGCAGCCCACGAACGAAGAAGAAGAAGTTCAGACTCACAGCTTCGAGACATTCGTCTGGATACTGTTATTCCGTCACCGCAGGAAACACATTGGTTTTTAAACTCTCTTTGAAATTTACATAAAATGAACAAGTCGTGAGTCAACTGGTGGTCTTCATGTTATTTCTACTGACCTTTTTGAAATTGTTTTCATTTCTTTCTGATTAGTTAAAAAGAAAAAGAAAGAAAAAAAAAAAAAAAAAAAGAAAAAAAAGGGAAGGTATTCCAAAGGAAACAAAAACGTGGAGATTTGGGGCCTCGAACCCTAGTCACTGGTGGACACTGATTCTACTTCAGCGCTTTCTATTGTCAGTCATGTTTCCCCTAACAGACTGAGGTGTCAGAACCAAGACAAATTCATCCCACAGACTGTGAAATTTCACAAGGCTCTATTCTGATTTCGTAAGGTGTCTGCTTTTGTGTTTGGATAAAAAAAAACACAAAAAAACACGAAAAGACACACACACACACACACACACACACACACACACACACACACACACATATATATATATATATAATTGCAGGTAAGAAAACGACAGAAAAAAAAAATGCGTGGCGCTCTGAGTGTAGCGACGCGCTCTCCCTGGGGACAGCAGCCCGAATTTCATACAGAGAAATCTGTTCTGACGAAAAGAGTAATACAATACAATACAATACAATACAATACATATATATCTATA
Organism: Babylonia areolata; assembly: GCF_041734735.1. NCBI lineage: Eukaryota > Metazoa > Mollusca > Gastropoda > Neogastropoda > Buccinidae > Babylonia > Babylonia areolata. The sequence continues at coordinate 24,841,605 of NC_134878.1, forward strand.
CTACACACACACACGTATACAGGTTAGGTATGGGTAACTGCGAACGATTCAGTCAAACCGACCAGCTCAACGTGTGTACTGTAAAGATTACATGTCGTGCGATAGTCAAACGTAGTTCTTTTGTTTTTGAAGGCTTTCTCTGACTGGTTGCACCAGGAAACGTTCGTCTGCTAATTCTTTTCAACGTTTTGTCGACGTTTGAAATAGCAGGGGTGCCTGAGGGTAAATGCGAACGGGGCAAGTCTAACTGCGAACGATGGCTTTGGGTACGTATAGGCAATTGAAACAGAAGCTGGTCTTCAACTCATTAGACATAACATATTATTGGAACATCACACCAGACTGCTGTATTGTTGGTTTTGATCACACATACACACAAACGCACAGACAGACATTTAAACACCCCCCCCCCCACACACCGCACACAAACACACCCTTTTGAGAGTGCTCAGTAACTGTGCAGCATCGTTCGCAAATAGACTCACGTCGAAACATCCTATGGTCTAACTGCAAACGACAATATTTTGCAGATTCTTGTCAAAACAGACATTCTGATATGTCACCAATTTTCAACATATCCTATCAAATAAAACTTTTCTAAACTGTGTCGAAGTTCAAGTCCTACAAGTTGCTTCCCTTGATTTTAGGATTTTGACAGTACGTTTGAAACCTTGGTCGGCAGTGGTGCTATAAAAGAGAAAAACCTTGGTCGGCAGTGGTGCTAGAAGAGAAGAAAGAGAGCGGGAATAGCAGAAATAGCTGATATTTGACAGGTTCTTTGAAATGGATATTCATTAAAGTGTTAGGAAAAGGTCGAAGCAGACGTCAAATTGTGAAATGCAACCATTAAGAAGGCTTCGAAGAAAAGAAAAAACAGAAGTAGTTTGTTTTTCGGAAACCGGAGTGAATTTGATTGAAATGGTCTGTCTGTACGTACACTGGAGAAGGAAAATGTCTTTTTAATTCATTTTCACAAGAAGGGGTGAGTGAGGGTGTGGGCATGAAGGTGGGTTGCAGAAGAGGGGGTGGGGTAGGGGGTGGGAGTGGGGGTGGAGGGAGTGGAGGCATCATATTACCGCGAACACCGACTTGGTTTTAATAGGTTTTTCTTTCTTCTTCTTCTCCTCCGTGATAAATGTCGAAAGACAAACCCAGCCTGTACTTCCTCCTTGTGTGCCTGTGCACACATACACACACATACACACACACACGCACACGCACGTGCGAGCACGCACGCACGCACACACGCGCGCAGATTGGCGCTGCCTCGTCGTGCACGCAGACGCCCACACACACACACACACACAAAGAAACAAACACACGTGATGCACACAGAAAATGAGAGCGAAACGATTTTGCACACAAATACTGACATTTGAAAATGTTTCTATTCTATTCTATTCTTGCCGGATTTCATTGCGTTTCATTTTTTTAAATTTTTTTTAAAAAATCTCAGTCATGTTTTGTTTTTGTTTATTTATCTTGTTCATCGATTCATTTATTTTTGTTTTGTTTCTTTTTTGCTTATTTTTGATTATGATTATCGTTTTAAAGCGTAGGAGTGGAGTGATATTTCGTAACACAGCTCAGTGACCGAGATTTTTGGCGATTAAAAGGGCATTTCCGTCTCTTTCATTCTTCTAGCTTCTTGCCTGCACCTCCCTTCTCCCTCCCCCCTCCCCCCGTCTCTATCTCTCTCTGTTCCTCTCTTTCCCTCTCCGCCTCCCCGCCCCCCCCTCCCCCCGAACCCCGTCTGTCTGTGTCCCTCCCCCAGTAAGTAACTTTTCCTCTCTCTCCCTCTCTGTCTCCCTCTCTCTTCGTCGACATCTTCCTCTCTCTCCCTCTGTCTCTCCCATTTCTCCCTCTCTTCCTCTGTCTGTCTTTTTCTCTCCCTTTGTCTCTCTTTCCCCCTCTCTCCCCCTCTCCCTCCTCTCTTCGTCGACATCTTCCTTTCTCTCCCCCTCTCTCCCTCATTTCTCCCCCCCCCTCCCTCTCTCTTTTGATTCTCTCTTTTCCTCTCTTAAGAACCTCTCTTTTATTCTATCTTCCCTTCTGTCTCTCTCTTCCCGCCTGTCTCTCTTTTCCTCTGTATCTCCCCTCCCCTTTCTCTCCCTCACCCTGCCTCCTTCTCTTTCTCCCCACCTCCCCCTCCACTCTCTCTGTCTCACATTTTCTCTGTCTGTCTGTCTGTCTATCTGTCTCCCTTTCCTCGCCCTCTTTTTCTCTCTATCTCCCTTCTATCTCCGCTCTTCTATTTCACATTCTCTCTCTCTCCCCCCCCCTTCTGTCTCTTATCTTCCCATTCCTCTTCTCTTTCTCTCTCTCTCTCTCCAGCTCCTTCTTCCTGTCTATCTCCCTTCTTCTCTTTCTCTCTCCCTCTGCGTCTCAGTCTATCTTCCTCTTCAATTCCCCTTCTAGTTTCCCTTCCCTCGTTTACTGTGCCCCATTCAGTGTCTTGCTCTCTATTTCCCATTCTTCCCCCTCCCCCCCGCTTCCTCTCTATCTCAGATTCTCTCTTCATCTTCAGCTTCCCCTTCTCTCTACCATTCTCACTCATTCACTCTCTCTCTCTCTCTCCCTTTCCTCTTCTCTCTCTCTCTCTTTCTCCCTACATCTCAACTTCCCCTTCTCCCTCTCTCTCCCTCCATCTCTACTTCCCCTCCTCTCTCTCTCTCCATCTCTACTTCACCTTCTCTCTCTCTCTCTCTCTCTCTCTCTCTCTCTCTCTCTCCATCTCTACTTCACCTTCTCTCTCTCCCTCCCTCCATCTCTACTTCCCCTTCTCTCTCTCTCTCCCTCCATCTCTACTTCACCTTCTCTCTCTCTCTCCCTCCATCTCTACTTCCCCTTCTCTCTCTCTCCCTCCATCTCTACTTCACCTTCTCTCTCTCTCTCCTTCCATCTCTACTTCCCCTTCTCTCTCTCTCCCTCCATCTCTACTTCCCCTTCTCTCTCTCTCTCCCCTCCATCTCTACTTCCCCTTCTCTCTCTCTCTCCCTCCATCTCTACTTCCCCTTCACTCTCTCTCTCCATCTCTACTTCCCCTTCTCTCTCTCTCTCCCTCCATCTCTACTTCCCCTTCTCTCTCTCTCCCTCCATCTCTACTTCCCCTTCTCTCTCTCTCCCTCCATCTCTACTTCCCCTTCACTCTCTCTCTCCATCTCTACTTCCCCTTCTCTCTCTCTCTCCCTCCATCTCTACTTCCCCTTCTCTCTCTCCCTCCATCTCTACTTCACCTCACTCTCTCTCTCTCCTTCCATCTCTACTTTACCTCACACTCTCTCTCTCTCTCCCTCCATCTCTACTTCCCCTCTCTCTCTCTCTCTCCCTCCATCTCTACTTCACCTCACTCTCTCTCTCTCCCTCCATCTCTACTTCACCTCACTCTCTCTCTCCCTCCATCTCTACTTCACCTCACTCTCTCTCTCCCTCCATCTCTACTTCCCCTTCTCTCTCTCTCTCCCTCCATCTCTACTTCCCCTTCTCTCTCTCTCTCCCTCCATCTCTACTTCCCCTTCTCTCTCTCTCTCTCCCTCCATCTCTACTTCCCCTTCTCTCTCTCTCTCCCTCCATCTCTACTTCCCCTTCTCTCTCTCTCTCCCTCCATCTCTACTTCCCCTTCTCTCTCTCTCTCCCTCCATCTCTACTTCCCCTTCTCTCTCTCTCTCCCTCCATCTCCACTTCACCTTTTTTCTCTCTCTCTCCCTCCATCTCTACTTCCCCTTCTCTCTCTCTCTCCCTCCATCTCTACTTCCCCTCACTCTCTCTCTCTCCCTCCATCTCTACTTCCCCTTCTCTCTCTCTCTCTCCCTCCATCTCTACTTCCCCTTCTCTCTCTCTCTCCCTCCATCTCATCTTCCCCTTCTCTCTCTCTCTCTCTCTCCCTCCATCTCTACTTCCCCTTCTCTCTCTCTCTCCCTCCATCTCTACTTCCCCTTCTCTCTCTCTCTCCCTCCCTCTCTACTTCCCCTCTCTCTCTCTCTCTCTCTCTCTCTCTCTCTCTCCCTCCATCTCTGCTTCACCTTCTCTCTCTCTCCCTCCATATCTACTTCACCTCACTCTCTCTCTCTCCTTCCATCTCTACTTTACCTCACACACTCTCTCTCTCTCCCCCCCTCCATCTCTACCTCACCTCTCTCTCTCTCTCTCCCTCCATCTCTACTTCACCTCTCTCTCTCTCTCTCCCTCCATCTCTACTTCACCTCACTCTCTCTCTTCCTATCTCCAATACCCTCTCTCTCCTCCTCCTACTTTTTTTTCTTATCTTCTTTCTTCTACTCCTTGTTCTCTCTGTCTGCTACTTTCTCTCTATTCCCTTTTTCCCCTTTTCTACCTCTCCCCCCCACCCGCCCCCCCCCCCTTTCTCTCTCTGCCTGTCTGCCGCCCCCTCCCCCTTCTCTCTCTCTCCTCCCTCTTTCTCTTTCTGTTCCGAAGCCAAAAACCCCAATTTGATCTTTCCTGCTTGTCAGATTACTGCTCCCCATAATCAATGCGATCAAAAAAGAAACTGTGTTCGTCGATCGTTCAGGTACTCCTCTCTTTCATTTCTTTCCATTTGTGTAGCGTTTGTCTTTAGCCTCGGATTTTCGCTGACAGGAAATTGAGTCTTTTCGGAGTGATGGTGGTGGTGGTGGTGGTGGTGGTAGTGATGGTAGTGGTGGTAGGGGGTGGGGTGGGGGAGGTGTATACGACGATCAATCGGGGTGTGTGTGTGTGTGTGTGTGTGTGTGTGTGTGTGTGTGTGTGTGTGTGTGTGTGTGCGCGCGCGCGCGCGCACTCGCGCGTTTGTGTGCGCGTTTGTGTGTGCGTGTGCGTGGAGTGGGAAGTTTCAATTGCTTGCTGCAGGGACTTTGGGCTAGAGACTTGCTGAAACTGGGATTCGATTAGAGATAGAGAGAGAGGAGAGAGAGAGGAGAGAGACAGCGAGAGAGAGGAGAGAGAGAGAGACGAGAGAGGAGAGAGGAGAGAGAGAGAGAGGGGAGAGAGAGAGACAGAGAGCGAGAGGGGAGAGAGAGAGAGAGAGACAGCGAGAGAGATGAGAGAGAAGAGACAGACAGACAGAGACAGAGAGAGACATAGAGAGAGAGACAGAGAGAGGCGAGAGAGAGAGAGAGAGAGAGAGGAGAGAGACAGAGAGAGAGAGAAAGAGAGAAAGACAGACAGACAGAGACAGAGAGAGACACAGAGAGAGAGACAGAGAGAGGCGAGAGAGAGAGAGGAGAGAGACAGAGAGAGAGAGAGAGAGAAAGACAGACAGACACTAGACAGGCACAAAGAGACAGAAAATCCCCCCCCCCCCCCCCCCAAACAAAGACAGACACATAGAAAGTAAAAGATTGAACGAATTAAAGAAAGAAAAAGAATGGAAAAAGAAACTACTCTAGGGAAAAATACCCCCTTGTTCCCCCCCCCCCCGCCCCCCACCATCCCAAACCTGTAAACCAGGCTGGAATCTGTTCATTTCCACAGCTCTCATCACAGGAATGGGTGGAGGGGGGGCGGGGGGGGGCGGGGGGCGGGGGCGGGGGGGGGGGGGGGGCGACACGTTATCCCAACGGAGGGTCCCTTATTTCCGGGAAAACGAAACAAAAAGTCCCACTCCTGACGGGCTCCATAGCCGATTGGTTAAAAGCGTTGGACTTCAATCTGAGGGTCCCGGGTTCGAATCTCGGTGGCGCCTGGTAGGTAAAGGTTGTGTACCAATGCCTGAACTAATCCTTGTAGAAATCCCTGTAGAAATCCTTGTACCAATTCTTGTACCAATGCCTGAACTGATCCTTGTAGAAATCCCTGTATCAGTCCTTGTACCAATTCTTGTACCAATCCCTGAACTAATCCTTGTAGCAATCCCTGTACCAATCCTTGTAGCAATCCCTGTACCAATCCTTATAGCAATCCCTGTACCAATCCTTGTAGCAATCCCTGTACCAATTCTTATACCAATCCCTGAACTAATCATTGCACCAATCCTTGCACATAATTATCCTCCCCCCCCCCCACCGCCACAGCCTAAAATGCCTCATACCCCCTTCACTTAATGTCCACCAGAAAAGGGGAAGGGGATCAATTCTAACTGGGCCGAATGTACCTCCTTGCAATCCCAGAATGACCCACATTTCTACAGGGGGTAAGATCCAACTTGGGTGTGTGTGTGGAGGGGTAGGGGGGAGTTCTGAGCAGAATTTGTCCCCCACCCCTCCGCAAACCATTCCAAGGCAGATTTGAGAGACCCCAAACAGTTGATCTGGATCAGCCAGATTTGATCCCGGAGTTAAAACAAAACAACAACAACAATAATAATAATATTTATTTTGCGCTGAATCTTGTGCAGAGACAAATCAAAGCGCTTACGTACCAGTCATCCACAGGCATGCATAACTCTAAAACTGGAGAAACTGAAGACAAGCAAGAGGCAGTGAAGGGAGGCTATTTTGGGAAGAGGTGGGTTTTAAGGCCAGACTTGAAAGAGCTGAGTGTGGAGACTTGACGAAGCGAAAGAGGAAGTTCATTCCAACTGCAAGGTCCAGAGACAGAGAAAAAACGGCGTCCAGCAGTGGAGTGTTTGAATCTGGGTATGCGTGAACAGGGTGGATCCGAAGCCGATCGTAGAGAGCGAGATGGGGTGTATAGGTGAAGGCAGCCACAGAGATAGGAAGGGGCAGATTTGTGAATATATTTATAACATAGAGTGCTGATCTTGTACTTTATTCTGTGTGAGACAGGGAGCCAGTGGAGATGTTGCAAAAGAGGAGTGATGTGCTCAGATCTTTTCTTTCTGAGGACGAGTCGGGCAGCAGAGTTTTGTATGCGCTGACAGGACTGAATGGATGAAGCAGGCAAACCCGACAATAGAGTTGCCAAGGCGAGAGAGAATGAAAGAAACGACAAGTCTAGATGTTGCGTCGGTGGACAGATATTTCCGGATGGAACTGATGCGCCGCAAAAGAACAAAAAAACAAAACAACAACATGGGAACGATCATGATGCTACACCGGACATCCTGGCCTCCTGGTTGACAACTTAACTCTCTCCATACGAACGGCGAAAGAGACGACGTTAACAGCGTTTCACCCCAATTACCATCATCAAAATATTGCAAGCGGAAGGCTCTTATGCTGGAGAGGTGAATGTTGACAAAGAATACCACAATTCTGACGACGGAAGCTAAAGGTTGGGTCATTGAGACACCCACTGGACATCCGAGGGGTCTGTGTAGAGGAGAAGAGAGGACTGGCCGTACTGAGTGAGTTAAACGTACTGACTCACCTAGACCCTTCGCTCCCTGTGGAGCACAGACCATCAACGACGTTTCTCCACCCAACTCGACTCTGGGCTGTCCTTTCTGCATCCCTCCAGCTGGATCCCAGCCTCTTTAGCTCTGCTTCAGTGTCCCGCCTCCAGCTGTTCTTGGGCCGTCCGTTTTCTCTTCCTTCTCCCCTGGGGGTTCCAGGTCAGGGCCTGACGTGTAGTGCTGGATGGCGGTTTCCTCAAGGTATGGCAAATCCAACCCCACTTTCGTCTCAGGATCTGCTTCTCCACTGGTTCCTGTCCACCTCTTTGCCACAGGTCCTCGTTTCTAAATTTGTCCGACAGCTTA
>NC_134878.1:24851701-24874201 GCF_041734735.1 Babylonia areolata
GAAGGGAGAGGAAGAGAGAGAGAGAGAGAGAGAGAGAGAGAGAAAGAAGGGAAGAGAGAGAGAAAAAATATATGTTGTGGACATAGGGGTAAGTTTTTCGGGGGGTCGGTGTGAAATACTTTATGTAAATGCGGATGTAAAACGTCAAAATACATCAGCATTATCAGTGGCTTTTGTTTCAGGTTTTTTTTTTTTTTTTTTTTCTTTTACACACTTGGGGACGTATGGCTCGCAATGACAGACAGGCGGTCGGACAGACAGATGGCCAGACAGCCAGACAGGTGGACGGACACACAGACACACAGACAGACAGACGGGCACACAGACAGACAAAACGACGTCGACGCATCCCGTTCAATAAGGAGAGGGACGTTGCGGACATCCCTTGGGGGAAGCATTGGGCTTTGTCGAAAGCCGTTTTTATCTCTGTCACCACCATCCGCACTGTCTGCCCACATCTGGTGAGATCGGAATGGCAGTGCGAGAGAGAACGAAATAAAAATCCCGCTGGATACACATTGGGTTTTTATCATCCATTACCTTTTTTTTTTTTTTTTCAGGGTTGGGAGTGGAAGGAGGGATGTCGGTAAGCAACATTTTGTTTTGAGTCAGTGCCGGGCTCAGTAATTGATTGAGTGATCAAATTAATTAATCTTTTTTTTTTTTCTTCCACCGTACAACACATATCAACAGAATGTAACCCTTGTCCCTATATCACAAAACAACAACATATTCTTCTCCAAAAGAATTACAGAGAACAATAAGTACAGATTCCTAGACCGTACAGACATATTAAATTTGGTGACAAAAAAAAAAATCTAGCAATTAATGTCGAGAAGAGGCAAAACAGGTTACATAATATGGTGGATTTTATTTTTTTTATGAATACCACCTCTCTCACTGTTTATAATTAGTTATTCAGTCTATTCATTTGCTGATTTATTTACTGATACTGAGGGCGATGGTTAAGTACGAATCGAAGAAATTCTACATTTTAACATTCGTCTCTCTCGTCTCTCTCGTCTCTCTCTCCTCATTCTCTCTCTCTCTCTCCTCATTCTCTCTCTCTCTCTCTCTCTCTCCTCATTCTCTCTCTCTCTCCTCATTCTCTCTCTCTCTCCTCATTCTCTCTCTCTCTCTCCTCATTCTCTCTCTCTCCTCATTCTCTCTCTCTCCTCATTCTCTCTCTCTCTCTCTCTCCTCATTCTCTCTCTCTCCTCATTCTCTCTCTCTCTCTCCTTATTCTCTCTCTCCTTATTCTCTCTCTCTCTCCCTCTCTCTCTGTCTCTCCTCATTCTCTCTCTCCTCATTCTCTCTCTCTCTCTCTCTCCTCATTCTCTCTCTCTCTCCTTATTCTCTCTCTCTGTCTCTCTCTCTCTCCCTCTCTCTCCCTCTCTCTCTGTCTCTCCTCATTCTCTCTCTCCTCATTCTCTCTCTCTCCTCATTCTCTCTCTCTCTGTCTCTCTCTCCCTCTCTCTCTCTCTCTCCCCCCCCTCTCTCTCTCTCTCTCTCCTCATTCTCTCTCTCTCTCTCTCTCTCCTCATTCTCTCAATCTCTGACCCCCTGTCATCACCCATTCTAGCTATGTATCACTTTCTTTCTTTGTATCCCTTTCATATCTGTGAAACTGCATGTTCGGTGCATATCTGTTATGCATGTGTGTGGGTGTATATGTGAATGTGTGTCTTCATGTTTTACATCTATTTGCTTATTTATCATCATTGTTATCTTATTTATTTATTTATTTATTTATTATTGTTATTATTATTATTATTATTATTATTACTACTACCTTTTTTCTTTTTTCTTTTTTTTTAAAATAATTATTATTTTTTCCCCTCAAGGCCTGACTAAGCGCGTTGGGTTCACGCTGCTGGTCAGGCATCTGCTTGGCAGATGTGGTGTAGCGTATATGGATTTGTCCGAACGCAGTGACGCCTCCTTGAGCTACTGAAACTGAAACTGAAACTGTATCCCTCTTTGTGTCCCTCACTCTCTTTTTCTTCTCTACTCCTCGTGTCCGAGTTTGTCTTTCTTGCTTTCCTCCCATCGAATCCTCTGCCGCTCTCTCTCTCTCTCTCTTCTCTCTCTCTGGGGGTTTGTTTTTCTCTCTCTTTGATTTCGACTCTTGTCTCAATCACATTTCCCTAAATACCCGTCTGGTATGGTCTCTTCCCTCCCACCCCCTCCCATTTCTCTCTTGTTCTGGGAGTTATTATTGTGTGCGTGGTGTGTGTGGTTTGTGCTTGTGGGTACGTACATGATTGTGTTTGGTGAGGCGGGGTGGTGGTGGTGGTGGTGGGGGGGGGGGGGGGCTTGGTGAGGTGGTGGCAAAAGATGTGTGTGTGTGTGTGCGTGCGTGCGTGCGTACACGTGTGTGTGTTGTGTGTGTGCGTGCGTGCGGGTGTGTGTGTGGGGGGCTTCATTGACTAGCGGGTGAATAACAAAACACTGTCGTTGTCTGTCTGTCTGTCTGTCTCTTCAGTTTGTCTCTTATCTGTTTGACACCTTTCTGTCACTCAACACATCTCTCTCCCTCTCTCTCATTCTGCAGGAAAAAAAAAAACAAAACAAACTTAATGACATGATAACACAACTGTTTTCTAAAACAAAAACGTAATTGCAGGAACTGATACGAACCAATATCTTTGTTTGGTTTAAACAGTATCTTAGTTGGAACGTGTCACAATACAACACAGATAATAGATGAACAGGACAACAAGCAAATCTTACATGAAGTCCTGTCCTGACGATGAAATCTCTGTCTGTCTACCTTTTCAGTCAGGAAATGTTGCGGCCATAATGTTGGTCCTTTCCCCCTTTATTTCCGGCATTCTGTGTGTGTCAAATGTCTGTCTGTACCTCCTTTGTAAACAGGCCGGTGGCCTTGCAGTAAAATAGTTCTGAGTTGTGAGTTCTCTCTCTCTCGCTTTTTCACTTTCTCTCTCTCTCTCTGTGTCTGTCTGTCTCTCTCTGTGTATCTTTCTCATTCTGTCTGCAGAGTTGAGATTAACACCCTGCTGACAATGACCCTGGAGGTCAGTATCTGCCTGTCCCCCCGCCCCCCCGCCATCTCTTATTCATCTGGTCGTCACCACAGACAGCAGACAGAAAACATCCCAGGAAAACACACACACACACACACACACACACACACACACACACACACACACACAAACACACACACACACACACAAACAAACAAACAGTGCTGTGATGACGTGCGGCCCAATAGAATCACTCTCGAGAGAGGGGGTGGCGGAGGGAGGGGTGTGTGTGTGGGGGTGGGGGGGGGGGGGGGGAACACAGGGACGAGGTCAGAAACCAGACCCGAACATAAACACACACTTACATGGGGCATCCACAGCATTTCCAATGACTGAAATGAACAGGAGGGGGAGGAGGTGGGGAGAAGGGAGGGAGACGAAAGGTCCCTTTCAGGCGTTGCGTTGGCGCATCATCAACGCTGATATCCTTATGCTTTCAGCGCCCAGGTGAGTGTTGAAACTTGTGGTCCAGTGTTCACCAGTGATCAGGGTTCGAGGCCCCGTTTCGGCATGATGCTGTGTCCTGGGGGAGAGGCACTTCACTCCGATTTCCCCTCACTCCACCCAAGGTGTGAATGGGTACCGGACTTCGGTTGGGAAAAAAGTTGAAACACGACGGATCGAGAGAATTGGTGCCCCAGCTTTCCTGTGCCGGGGGAGTTAGATACACTTATTGGCTCTATGGCCACAACAGGCTGTTAGACCTTCAACCTGTGACACACACACAGAAATGGGTGGTGGTGGTGCTCTCAGCGTAGCGACGCGCTCTCCCTGGAGAGAGAACAGCCCGAATTTCAACACAGAGAAATCTGTTGTAACGAAAGAGTAATACAATACAATGCAATACAATACAATACCATGATCACATCCAACACATTACCAAATCCCATATCTTGGAGTGACATGATGCCCCCTGAAATGGCGTGAACCACTTTCAGCAATGACACACGCTTCACTTCATAATACCCACACACCCTAATTGTAATCCAACAGATTTTGCAGAAAGGTGGTGGAGGGGTGGGGGTGGGGGTGGGGGGGGGGCGTTGTTTTGTTGTTGCTGGGTTTTTTTTTTTAAAGCATGCACGCACACTACACTGTAAAGCAATTTTCCAGAAGAAAATTAAAGTTGATCTCAAAATAGATACACGCCACATTACCTTCCAGTAAAAAACAAAACAAAACAAAACAAAATGAACACCTGAGAATGTCCATGTGCCACATAATTAGACCAACATATCCCCTGTGGAATTTCTAAAAATATCAAAATGGCTACACATCACGTAATTCAGCAATGGTCGCATGGGGTTAACGGCTTAAAAACTCCATGGATCAAGGTTGGAAACCTATTCTGATGCCTTGATGAGATCGTGTCAGATGGACCTCCGAGAGATAATGTTAGTTAATTCCGCTCTCTCTCTCTCTCTCTCTCTCTCTCTCTCTCTCAATCTCTCTCAACCTCTGTGTGTGTGTGTGTGTGTGTGTGTGTGTGTGTGTGCGTGCGTGTGTGTGTGTGTGTGTGTGTGTGTGTGTGTGCGTGCGTGCGTGCGTGCGTGCGTGCGTGCGTGTGTGTGTGTGTGTGTGTGTGTGTGTGTGTGTGTGTGTGATTTGTGGTTTTAGACGAAGTTCCACCCCTTCCCATCTCTTCACCCCTACCCCTGCCTTCAATAATTTCTATTTCAAACAAAGAGGACAAAGAAACAAGCAACTAACGTGCTAAATTGAATGGCAACAACACGACAAAGAACAAATGGGACTTCTAATTAAACTTTCTTTCTCTCTCCATCTGTGTGTGTGTGTGTGTGTGTGTGTGTGTGTGTGTGTGTGTGTGTGTGTGTGTGCTATAGTAGACCAAAATGAAGTAGATTAGCAAGGACAGATTGAAAGAATAAACCATGCCTAAAATCTGAATTCTTGAATAAAAAAAACACTAAAAAAACAAACAAACAAAAAACCCAAAAAAACCGCTTTGAGTTCTGAGATCTTTTACGAAGTCCTTTAAGTAATTTCCTGTAACTGTATTTAGAGGGTGTTTTTTGTTTTTGTTTTCTTTTTCTTCCAAATTTCACCCACATTTTTACCCTCATTTGCCCAGTTTCCCCCAACCCTCCATTCATCCACATCTCCCACCCCTTCTAACCGATAATACTCAGATGTATTCATAAATACTTTAACAAAATGTCTTCATATCACCGATATGTGTGACGGGACATTAAACAAAAATTCTTCCTCCTTCTGAGATCTTTGTCTGTCTTGATCATATCTCTCTTTCGCCTGTCCTCGCTATATCTGGCCTTCACCTTCTCTCTCTCTCTCTCTCTCTCTCTCTCTCTCTCTCTCTCTCACACACACACACACACACACACACACAAACATGTTACCACCATACCTCAGTGACCTTGTTCAACGGGCATCAGAGCGTTACGATTCAGATAATTAATTATATTCTGCCTCGTGTGCGCATCGATTTGTACAAATCTAGCTTTGCATTTTTTGGACCATTTGCTTGCAACTTTCTTCCTTCGTTCATTAAGACGTACGATTCGATACGTTCCTTCAAATCAAGCATAAGAGAACTTCTGCTCCACAAACAATAGGCTCAAAAAGCTTTAAAATTTTTTTTTTAAAATATTTTTTAAAATTCTAATAACCAGCTAAAAAAAGACAAAAATCATGCTTTTTCCGTGAAGTTTGTATCTATACCTGCATGCAGTGAATTTATTTTATTTCTACCTTTGTGCTTTAATGTTTCTACTTGTTCGCCTGTAAATTGGATGTTATTACCTGTAACATCTGCATCAGCAAATTAATCACTTTTGTATATGTGCAATGGTAAAGTTGTGCTTCTCTGTTTACTTTATGTCCGCTATATGTTTCTCACTTCGGTCATGTCTCTGTATGTGCATAAGTATGTGTGTGTGTGTGTGTGTGTGTGTGTGTGTGTGTGTGTGTGTGTTGGGTGGAGAGAGTGTGTGCATGTGTATGGATATGAATGCATGAATGCGTTCGTTTTATTACTTTTTACGATGTTCATGATGATGGTGGTAATCATTCTTCGTTGTAGTCGCAGTAGATGTAGCAGTGTTAACAAAATTACTATTTTTGTGTCGTTATCGTTAATGTTGCTATTGTTATTGTTGTCACAAGGACAGATTGGAAGACTGGGCGATGCCTAAAATCTTTATCCTTGAGTAATAAAGTTTTTGAATCTTGAATCTGTCTGTCTGTCTGTCTGTCTCTCTGTGTGTCTCTCTCTTTCCGCTCATATTCTCCTCGCCCCCCCCCCCCCCCCAACCCCTCTCCAATTCATTTAACTTTTACCACACAAAGACAGTATTGTATAGCCGAACGGTTACAGTGTTGGACTTTCAATCTGAGGGTCCCGGGTTCCAATCTCGATCACGGCGCCTGGTGGGTAAAGGGTGGAGATTTTTCCCATCTCCCAGGTCAACATATGTGCAGACCTGCTTAGTGCCTGAACCCTCTTCGTGTGTATACGCAAGCAGAAGATCAAATACGCAGGTTAAAGATCCTGCAATCCATGTCAGCGTTCGGTGGGTTATGGAAAGAAGAACACACCCAGCATGCACACCCCTCTCCCCCCTTTCTCGTTCATTAGCTTTCTTTTCGTTTTTTTGCTGAACTCAGTCGTCGGTTCGTTAAGTCATTCAGTCTCTCTTTTCCTTCTCTTTCTCTCATCTTGCGATTTCTTCCCTCCTTCTCTTCTTTCCTTTACATTCTCTTAGCATGCAACCTTGAAAACGGAGTATGGCTGCCTACATGGCCGGGGTAAAAACGGTCATACACGTAAGAGCCCACTCGTGTACATACGAGTGAACGTGGGAGTTGCAGCCTACGAACGACGACGACGACGACGACGAGAAAGAAGAAGAAGAAGAAGAAGAAGAAGAGGAAGAGGAAGAAGAGGAAGAAGAAGAAGGAGGAGGAGGAGGAGGAGGAGGAGGAGGAGCAGAAGAAGAAGAAGAAGAGGAAGAAGAAGAAGAAGAAGAAGAAGAGGAAGAAGAAGAAGAAGAAGAAGAAGAAGAAGAAGAATCGCTCGTTGCATGGATGGTGTTGCTCAGACTATGCCTTCAGCATAGGGCAGATAAAGAGATCGCTGCTGCTGATGGACGTAGCCTATAGCTGGCGTCGCCCCTAAACAAGAGTCTGAAAGTTATGGACATTGGAGGGGGGGGTGGGGGGGGGCATCTCCCACGCCCCCTACCCCCCCACGCCCCCCTCCTACCCCCACGCCAGCCAGCGCCTTGCAAGCTGGGCGATACAGAGCTGTGGAATGTCCCTGTCCTCCCTGCCCCCTCCTGCAGACGCGTGTGTATGCTTCGGACTTTGGGGCCACGAAGCGTTTCGAACAAAAATTTACCCAGAAAGAATTAAATTTGTCTGTGATGAATGTTTCGGCAGTCCCTTGCTCCTGTATGACTTTAAAAAAAAAAAATCCTTGTTAAATAGTGCCGTTTGGTTCGCTGTTATAGTTGTTAGTTTTTTTCTTTATAAAGATGCTATATTGTTATGCTTTAAAAAAAAAAAACAACAACAAAAAAACAACAACAACAAAACTTCAATCATTTTCTATATGTAATACATACACACGCACCCGCGCACACATGCATACACACGCACGCACACAAGCATACACACACATTTACATACATTCTCTAATATCACTCAAAGTGAAAAGACGTTAAATTGAAGAAAGAACATTTACATACTCGCATGCGTACACAGTCATTTCATTTCCCTCCCTCGATTTTTTTTTTCTCTCCAAACCCACTTATCACTTATAGTGAAAAGACGATAAACTAAAGAACGAACAATGTTTCACAAGTAATATTGCTGACATTATGTTTCTGAAAAGCCCACCTACATATCTTAGAACCCGACCAAAGTCCACAGAATTCAACTTGCTGTTTTCTGAAAAAACAACAACAGCAACAACAAAAACAAACAAACAAAAACAACAACACAAAACCCCATATTATTATTAAAAGTGGAAGCCTTCGTTTCGACGATACGTTTCTCCGTACAGTAAAACTTTGTATGCTGACAGCGAAAATACCATTGCGTGTTTTGAAGGATAGAGAAAATAACATAGCCTGTTTTGAAGGGAAAAGAAGGATTGTTGCCCTGCCTTGCCTTGCCTTGCCTTGCCCTGCCCTGCCCTGCCCTGCCCTGCCCTGCCCTGCCCTGCCCTGCCCTGCCTCGCCTGGCCTTGCCTTGCCCTGTCTTGCCTCGCCTTGCCTTTAAGTGCCCTGCCATGCCCTGCCCTGCCTTGCCCTGCCTTTCCCTGCCCTGCCTTGCCTTGCTTTGCCCTGCCTTGCCCTGTCTTTCCTTGCCTCGCCCTGCCCTGCCTTGTCTTGCCTTGCCAAGCCACATGAGTGTCCACCGATGATAGCACAACGTATCATCATCCACGGTACCAGAGACACGACCAAGTGTGGACGGTTTAAGGGTACGCGAAGCGTGCACAGGCACCAAAGAAAAACAAAACAAAACCGACAACAAAAACAAGGCTCTCAAAATCACAACCAATCAGAAATTCTATCAAACCATATCGTCACGCGCCAAAACAAAAACAACAACAAACAAACAAACACAAAAAAGAAAAAGAAAAAAAGGGACTTTAACTCACTCAGTACGGCCAGTCCTCTCTTCTCCTCTACACAGACCCTTCGGATGTCCAGTGGGTGTCTTAATGACCCAACCTTTAGCTTCCTTCGTCAGAACTGTGGTATTCTTTGTCAACATTCACCTCTTCAGTATAAGAGCCTTCCGCTTGCAATATTTTGATGATGGTAATTGGGGTGAAACGCTGTTAACGTCGTCTCTTTCGCCGTTCGTATGGAAAGAGTTAACCAAACCTAGACCAAACCAAGTCATTCACCACCTTCCTCCAGCACCGAAAAAAGTAATACGGCTGCCTAAATGGCGGCGGGAGAGGGGGGGGGGAAGGAGGGAATGGGGACGGGTACGTGGTGGTAAACACGGCCGTACATGTAACATTCCTCAACTTGATAGGAGTGAATGTGGCAGTTGCAGCCCACTAACGGGAAAAAAAAACCCCACCTTCCTCTTCACAACAATAACAACAACAAAACAGCAACACTATAACTACCAGCTTTCTCCCCTCCACACACACACACACACACACACACACACACACACACACACACACACACACACACACACACACACACACACACACACACACACACACACACACACACACTCACACACACACACACACACACACACACACACACACACACACATATAACGTTCTTTTCCCGCTCTGCTTCTATCTGTTCTACCAACAATCGGACAGCTGAGGCAGCTGGTAGCGCTGCACAGACAGACAGACAGTTTTCAATCAGACAGGGAGTCCCCCAGGGGTGTCCACTTCACGGCCCTGGGCAATGTCCGGCACCTCGTGGCTTGCTGACTCACGGTCATTCCCCTAAAAGCAGGTGGATAGCGCATGCCTTTTTTTTTTTAAACCCCTCCGCTAACTGAAGCCAGCGGAAGTGTTCAATCAGCCATTTTGCTGCTCGTGTCAGTATTGCGCGCCCTAAATTCCTGAAGCTTAATTTGGGAAGCTGAAGTGCGATTATACAGCGCAAAGCGGTGACTTCATATATATGTAGCCGAGCGCTCAACTGGCCAAGATGACTGCTTCACGGCAAGCTTTCACTTGCTCGCGGCGTTAGTTGAGCTGACATTCCTGTGTGTGCCTCCACAGCAAGTCTGCGCGACGTGTCACTGCACTGTTTTCCTGTGATAACTTTGGTAAATAAACCATTGGCAGATATCAATCAAGACACAACATTTGGCATGTCGTGGGGGCAAGCATAACACGATTTCATCGAAGATACGCGGTTACAGTTCAGAAACTACCACCAGTTAGCAGACGACTTCTCAAGGGACTGACGGCCGGATACGAGGAACAATATGGCGTCCAGTTGGCTTCAGTTTTCCTGGCCAATGAGATATCCATGTATTTTCAGAGCAGTGACCCACGGTCGGTTGTCTGGCCAGGCTGACCCTCCCCCAGGGAAAGGGTGGGAGGGAGGTGGGGGGTGGGGTGGAACACACGCACGCGCTTTGAAATAGGCCCGACAGGCGCGTACGTACCTACGCTCACTGACGGACACGCAGACACAGACATACGTAAATTACACATGATCGTCGTGAAATATCAGTCTTTTCTGAACGAAAGGCACACACATACACACACACACACACAAACACACGCTCTCTGTGTGTGTGTGTGTGTGTGTGTGTGTGTGTGTGTGTGTGTGTGTAAGAGAGAGAGAGTGAGTGAGAGAGACAGATAGGCAGACAGACAGAGACAAAGAGACAGACAGACAGGTAGAAAAAGACAGACAGACAGACAGACAGACACACACACACACACACACACAGAGGGCATGGACACAATACATTACCAACGTTGCTGTCCTCAGCCACAGAATATGGATTGTCCTGCACACTTACCTGAAACACACAATGAGAAATAGGGGCTGAGAAACCGAACGGTGTAACGAAGAAAAAACATCAATGATATATAGATAGATATATATATATATATATCTATATATATCTGTGTGTGTGTGTGTGTGTGTGTGTGTGTGTGTGTGTGTGTGTGTGTGTGTGTGTGTACACAGAGAGAGACAGACAGACAGTCAGACAATGTCTGTCTGACAAAGACAGGACGGAGCCACATTTTTCACAAAAAAGGGGCGGGGGAAGGAGAAGACGAAAAACTGCGAACACTGCGGACACGGGATTGAGGCCAAAGTGACCGTGTTGCAGCCAGCCAAAGTGACCATGTTGTAGCCAGCCAAAGTGACCGTGTTGTAAAAGTGACCATGTTGTAGCCAGCCAAAGTGACCGTGTTGTAAAAGTGACCATGTTGTAGCCAGCCAAAGTGACCGTGTTGTAGCCAGCCAAAGTGACCGTGTTGTAGCCAGCCAAAGTGACCGTGCTGTAAAAGTGACCGTGTTGTAGCCAGTCAAAGTGACCGTGTTGTAGCCAGCCAAAGTGACCGTGCTGTAAAAGTGACCGTGTTGTAGCCAGCCAAAGTGACCATGTTGTAGCCAGCCAAAGTGACCGTGTTGTAAAAGTGACCATGTTGTAGCCAGCCAAAGTGACCATGTTGTAAAAGTGACCGTGTTGTAGCCAGCCAAAGTGACCGTGTTGTAGCCAGCCAAAGTGACCATGTTGTAGCCAGCGAAAGTGATCATTTGTAGCCAGTCAAAGAGACCATATTGTAGCCAGTCAAAGTGACCGTGTTGTAGCCAGCCAAAGTGACCGTGTTGTAGCCAGTCAAAGTGACCATGTTGTAGCCAGCCAAAGTGACCGTGTTGTAGCCAGCGAAAGTGACCATGTTATAGCCAGCCAAAATGACCATGTTGTAGCCAGCCAAAGTGACCGTGTTGTAGCCAGCCAAAGTGACCGTGTTGTAGCCAGCCAAAGTGACCATGTTGTAGCCAGCCAAAGTGACCGTGTTGTAGCCAGCCAAAGTGACCGTGTTGTAGCCAGCCAAAGTGACCATGTTGTAGCCAGCCAAAGTGACCATGTTGTAGCCAGCCAAAGTGACCATGTTGTAGCCAGCCAACAAGGAAGTGGAGAACCGCCATGTGACCTTTCCCTCCCTCATCTCCGTCTCCACCATTTTCCACAAATACAAAAAAAAACAACACATCATTTCACAGTCTTCCAGTAAACGGACACTCTCACCTTTTGAAAACGACAAGCCGCTGCCTCTGTGAAACCCGACACAGGACACGATGCTTTGTTTCCGTTGAAGGCTTGCATTGTTAGTTTCCGAAAAAAAAAAAGACCCCAAACAAACAAGAACGAGGGATAACAGAGAGAGAGAGAGAGAGAGAGAGAGAGAGAGAGAGAGAGAGAGGGGGGGGAGAATTTCCGAAAAAAATAAACAAGAACGAGGGATAAAAGAGAGAGAGAGACAGACAGACAGCCACACACACACACACACACACACACACACACAGAGAGGGGCATTTCCGAAAAAAAACAAACAAGAACGAGGGATAAGAAAGAGAGAGAGAGATAGAGAAAGAGAGGGAGACAGATAGAGAGAGAGACAGAGAGAGACAGACAGACAGACAGACAAAGAGAGAGAGAGAGAGAGAGAGAGAGAGAGAGAGAGAAGAAAATCCCTACTTTCTGGGAATTTGATGATCTTCGTGTGAAACACATTTTCATTTTATCTGATCACTTTCAGTGGATGGTGGGTGTGGGGGTATAACCGGTGTACCACAAGTCGCCGACACGAAACGCGGGAGGAAAGCGGTTCAGACGCTCAGCTGTCCGTCAGGGTGTGTGGGTTCGAATCCCGCTCTCGCCCTTTCTCCCAAGTTAGACTTGATAATCCAACTGGGTGTCTAGGTGTCTAGTCTTTTGGATGAGACGATGAACCCGAGGTCCTAGAGCACTGAAAAAAGAACCCATTGAAACGAGAGTGTTGTTCTCCGGCAAAATTATGTAAAAAAAGAAAAGAAAAAAAGTCCACTAAGTTAGGTTCACAAATCTACAAGCATGCACTCAAGGCCTGACAAGCGCGTTTGGGTTATGCCGCTGTCAGGCTGCCTAGCGGATATTGGTGTAGCGTATCTGGATTTGTCTGAACGCAGTGACGCCTTAGCCAAAACTGAAACTGAAGATCGCCGACGCGATTTTCGCCCACACTCGTTTTACCTTCGCCGTGTTTCACCTTCAGACTGTGAAGCACATTCGTTTCGCCAATGCTCTGTGCACCAACTGATTACAGTACTGTGAAATATCCAGCTACATTTTTGTTCGAGGTTATCAAAGATAGTAACATCTGCTAAAATGTGCATTCTAAATTAACTCACTCAGTACGGCCAGTCCTCTCTTCTCCTCTACACAGACCCCGCGGATGTCCAGTGGGTGTCTCAATGACCCAACCTTTAGCTTCCGTCGTCAGAATTGTGGTATTCTTTGTCAACATTCACCTCTTCAGTATAAGAGCCTTCCGCTTGCAATATTTTGATGATGGTAATTGGGGTGAAACGCTGTTAACGTCGTCTCTTTCGCCGTTCGTATGGAGAGAGTATGTGAACTGCATCATGAGCATGCGTCCATCCAGCATTTCCATCACCCTTCTGCCCCGTTTACACAAGGCATCTCTAACCCCCTTTCAGGCGTTCGTTTCGTCTGCCCATATACGCTACACCACTTCTCTTAGGCAGATGCCTGACCAGCAGCATTAATCCAATCAGTCAGGCTTTGAGTGCATGCATATATGTCTGTGTATACATATCGAAGCGGACTTCTTCTAAAAATTTTTGCCAGAGGTCAACGCTCCTGTTTCCACGAACTCTTATTTTTTTCCAGTGCGCCAAGTGCGTGCTGCACACAGGACCTCGGTTTATCGTCTCGTCCGAGCGACTACACGGCTCAGTTCGATTTTCCAGTCCAATTTTGGAGAAAGGGCAAGGGAGCGGGGTTCGAACCCACACCCTCACGGACCCTGTATTGGCCAGACGAGCGTTTTTATCCACTCTGCAAACCTTCCTCCTGCTTCCATGGAGTGGCCCTGGACGTTTTGTGAAGTCTCCCTACCTGCAGTCAGGCTCTCTCTCTCTCTCTCTCTCTCTCTCTCCCTTTCCACTTCCTCTCTCTTACCCCTTCCTCTCTCTCTCTTTCCCATTCTCCCCTCTCTCTTTCCCATTCCCCCTCTCTCTCCCTTTCCCCGTCCTCTCTCTCTCTCTCCCTGCCCCCTTCCTCTCTCTCTCTCTCTTTCCCCTTCCCCCCTCTCTCTCCCTTTCCCCTTCCCCTCTCTCTCTCTCTTTCCCCTTCCCCTCTCTCTTTCCCCTTCCTCTCTCTCTTTCCCCTTCCCCCTCTCTCTCTCCCTTTCCCCTACTCTCTCTCTTCCTCCTTCCTCTCTCTTTCCCCTCTCTCGTTCCCCTTCCTCTCTCTCTTTCCCCTTCCTCTCTCTCTTTCCCCTTCCCCCTCTCTCTCTCCCTTTCCCCTACTCTCTCTCTTCCCCCTTCCTCTCTCTCTTTCCCCTCTCTCGTTCCCCTTCCTCTCTCTCTTTCCCCTTCCTCTCTCTCTTTCCCCTTCCCCTCTCTCTCCCTTTCCCCTTCCTCTCTCTCTTTCCCCTTCCTCTCTCTCTCTCCCTTTCCCCTTCCTCTCTCTCTCTCTTTCCCCTTCCCTCTCTCTCTTTCCCATTCCTCTCTCTCTTTCCCATTCCCCTCTCTCTCTCCCTTTCCCATTCCTCTCTTTTTCTCTCCCTTTCCCCCTCTCTCTCTTTCCCCTTGCTCTCTCTCTCTTTTCCCCTTCCTCTCTCTTTCTCTTTCCCCTCTCTTTCCCCTTCCTCTCTCTTTCCCATTCCCCTCTCTCTCTCCCTTTCCCCTTCCTCTCTCTCTCTTTCCCCTTCCTCTCTCTTTCCCATTCCCCTCTCTCTCTCTCTTTCCCATTCCCCTCTCTCTCTCCCTTTCCCCTTCCTCTCTCTCTCTCTTTCCCCTTCCCCCTCTCTCTCTTTCCCATTCCCCTCTCTCTCTCCCTTTCCCATTCCTATCTTTTTCTCTCCCTTTCCCCCTCTCTTTGTTTCCCCTTGCTCTCTCTCTCTCTCTCTCTTCCCCTTCCTCTCTCTTTCTCTTTCCCCTCTCTTTCCCATTCCTCTCTCTTTTCTCTCTTTAAAAAAAACAAAACAACCAACAATTTCTGAACATATATATTTGCTTTCATGAGCTAGTCACCAGCTTCAACGTTTCCTGAAGTGTGTATAATCACGTGCAGTCAGGCGATGATTCTGTCCGCGCCATCACTGGTCAACAAGCCCTGCAGGGCAGGGGACAGTCAAACCCACCGTATAATCCCAGCGTGCTGGTCAATCTCTCTCTCTCTCTCTCTCTCACATACACACACACACATACACTCACACAAGAGAGAGAGAGAGAGAGAGAGAGAGAGAGAAAGTGTGTGTGGGTTTTGTGTGTGTGTGTGTGTGTGTGTGTGTGTCTGTCTGTCTGTCTGTCTGTCTGTTCTGTATGTCTATTTGTCAACCTGTTCCGTTTCTTTTATAATGCTGGTTTCTTCCTCTCTGTAACCTCGGGCAAGAAACTGCTCTTGAGAAATTTCTGCAACGTTCTATGCAAAATCCACATCAGTCTTTTCCGCGTCATTTATAAATGACAAACCCCCCTCCAAAACCCTCCCACCCCCCACCCCACCAAAAAAACAAAACAAAAACAAACCAAAACAATAAACGAAAGAAACTGTAAGGAACACAGTGCAAGTCTCGAAAAACAACAAAAATAACAATGCAGCACAGGATTGTGAGGAGCGCTGTGGATGTGGCCTTTGGCTCCACCGGAAGTGTGGGCAGTGGGACTGTATTATTCTCGGCTCTTGTCCCTCAGCTTTGGCCCAACACTCGGCTTATATCACAGATTGACATAAGTTTACAGTTGGGCCAACAGCAAAGTGAGAGCTGTATTATCAATGGTTTCTCCAGTCAACGGGAAACCATTTTACAGCTTAGTCTTTTGTGAAGGACTATGAGTCTCAAACTAGGAGGCAAAATTGCACTGGCTCTTAGTGCTGCAGCCTTGTGGGCTAGTTGGCCTTTGGGAACCATCCCAACGCCGACCGTCCTAAAACCCTCTGGGCCGAGAGAGCGGGGATGTACTTGGGCAAGACACTCTCCACTATAATCAAATTCTAGCCCAAATAGTCGGAACAGCAGTTGCCTCCTCTGCTGTTCTGATGGTTACAGTCGGACACGACTGACTATCATATATATGTCCTTCAGCTAACTGTCACCTTGTGCTGTTAGCATTGACTACTCGTCACATGAAGTTACTTTGTGTGTGTGTGTGTGTGTGTGTGTGTGTGTGTGTGTGTGTGTGTGTGTGTGTGTGTTCTTAGTCATCTACAATTATTCCCAATGCCAAACAGCATGTTAATTGACATTAACATACAAAATGCATCTACGACAAAGGCGAACAATGGATAACAAGAAGAGATAAACACCACCACCACCACCACCACCCCGCCCCGAAGACTCCCCCCCCCCTCCCCCCTCCTGCCCCCCGACACTTTTATACACACGGTCACATACGCCTCCAAGCTATTCACAAACCAGCAGGAGGAAATCCTGTGACCGCTCCGGTCTCGCCTCTCCAAGTGGAAAGTTTTTAATTTCCCCAAGGTCAGACAGAAGCCAACCTGTGCACATGTTCCTCCACGTGCTGATGCCGCGAGAGCCTGATGCATCATTGCCTGGTGGGTAGGTGGGTGGCGTCCCCCTTTGGGAAAACAGTCGCGGGAAAAGTTTGCAGTTTGAAGTTTTGCAACAAAAACAACCACAGATCACTGACAGCAAATAGAATTTGGTGAGAATGGTGGGGAGGGGAGGGGAGGGGAGGGGAGGGAATGGGGGGGGGGAGAGGGGGGAGGGAGAGAGTGAGAGAGAGAGAGAGAGAGAGAGAGAGAGAGAGAGAGAGAGAGACGGAGGGAAGAAGAGAGAGAGACAGAGAGAGAGACAGAAAGACACACACACACACACACACACACACAGAAACAGAGAGAGAGACACAGAGAGAGAGAGGCAGAGAGGGAGGGAGACAGAGACATAGAGAGAGACAGAGAGAGAGAGAGTGAGAGAGAGAGACAGAGACAGACAGACAGTGGTGCTGCCCTGTGGGAAGCTCTCTAATCTTGTCTGGGATACACTTTCTGTTGTCGTGGGTTCTTTTACATGCGCTAGGCGCACTCTCCACATCGGACCTCGGGTTTATCGTCTCATCCGAATGACTAGCGTCTAGACCACCACCACTCAAGGTCAAGAGGAAGGGGGGGGGGCGGGGGGGGGGGGAGGGAGGCTAATTCTGGTCAGTGTGAGATTCCACCCCACTCGTTCAGATTATCTCGCTTCCAAGGCGGACGAGTATACCCTAAGACCAGCCCTCCATTCTGGAGCTCAGCTGTTGTTTTCTTCTGCCGTCTTGCGTTCATCTCTGACAGCTGAAGCCAGTTTTGTCCACAGCTGTGAGTTCATCAGAGGAAAATTTGTATTATTATTATTATTATTATATTATTTTTTGTATCACTCTTTCTGTCACAACAGATTTTTCTGTACCAAATTCGGGCTGCTCTCCCCAGGGAGAGAGCGCGTCGCCACATTGACAGCGCGCGCCACCCCGGTATTTATATAGCGCTGAATCTTGTGCAGAGACAAATCAAAGCGCTTTCGCACTAGTCATTCACACGCATGCATAACTCCAAAAAGTGGAGAAACTGAAGACAAACTGAAGAGGCAGGGAAGGGAGGCTATTTTGGGAAGAGCTGAGTGTGGAGACTTGGCGAAGCGAAAGAGGAAGTTCATTCCAGTTGCAAGGTCCAGAGACAGAGAAAGAACAGCGGCCAACAGTCGAGATCCGCATCAGAAGCAGGCAAGCAAACAGTTGTAACAAAACTAACGCGCACACTTTTTCTTTACATGACCTATTATCTGAACTAAAAGGTCAACACACTCTATAAACCCTTGATAAGAACAAACTTTATGACTCTGGTCTGGTAAAACTCAGCCCATTGTACCTAGTTTTTTTGTGTGTGATGCAAGTTTAATATTCTTAATCGTAATTCTCTTTCCTCCTTAGCAAAATCTTTTCTAGTGGCAGATCATTAGTCTTAAATTTCCCACCGGGATATGTATACAAACAGCAGTTTTAGAGAAAATAAAAAAAAACCCTCTGAAAACCAAGTTTCAGGCAGCGAAACTTTTGAGAAAAAACAACAACAAAAATCACATAACCAGTAGGATTTAACATTTCCCAACAATTTCTGTAAATTCCCAAGAACAACCAGCTTTGATAGGGAAACAATTGCACAATGCACACAGTAACTACGAGCTTCCCATTCTGGACAGCGGACCGAATTTCACAAAGAGAAATATGTTGCGGCAAAAGGCAATGCAATACAACGCATACAACGGCACAACACAATAGAACGCCATAAAACACAATTCAATACAACACCATGAAACAATACGACATTCAACACAAGACAAAACAGCCATACAACACAACAACAACAACAACAACAACAACACACACACACACACACACACACACACACATAACGAAAGACACAACACCAAACATACAACACAATACAACGCCAAACATACAACACAATACAATACAACACCAAACATACAACACAATACAATACAACACCAAACAACAACACAACACAATACAACGCCAAATATACAACACAATACAACACCAAACATACAACACAATACAATACAACACCAAACATACAACACAATACAACGCCAAACATGCAACACGATACAACACCAAATATACAACACATACAACGGCAAACATACAACACAATACAAGACAACACCAAATATACAACACAACACAACACCAAACATACAACACAATACAACGCCAAACATGCAACACGATACAACACCAAATATACAACACATACAACGGCAAACATACAACACAATACAAGACAACACCAAATATACAACACAATACAACACCAAACATACAACACAATACAACACAACACCAAACATACAACACAACACAATACAACGCCAAACATACAACACAATACAACGCCAAACATGCAACACGATACAACACAACATCAAACATACAACACATACAACGGCAAACATACAACACGATACAACACAACACCAAACATACAACACATACAACGGCAAACATACAACACAATACAATACAACACCAAACATACAACACAATACAACGCCAAACATGCAATACAATACAATACAACACCAAACATACAACACAATACAACGCCAAACATGCAATACAATACAATACAACACCAAATATACAACACAATACAACGCCAAACATACAACAGAATACAATACAACACCAAATATACAACACAATACAACACCAAACATACAACACAACACAACACAACGCCAAACAACATTACAATACTTCTTCTTCTTCTTCTGCGTTCACTCGTATGCAAACGAGTGGGCTTTTACGTGTATGACCGTTTTTACCCCGCCATGTAGGCAGCCATACTCCGTTTTTCGGGGATGTGCATGCTGGGTATGTTCTTGTTTCCATAACCCACCGAACTCTGACATGGATTACAGGATCTTTAACGTGCGTATTTGATCTTCTGCTTGCATATACACACGAAGGGGGTTCAGGCACTAGCAGGTCTGCACATATGTTGACCTGGGAGATCGTAAAAATCTCCACCCTTTACCCACCAGGCGCCGTCACCGTGATTCGAACCCGGGACCCTCAGACTGACAGTCCAACGCTTTAACCACTCGGCTATTGCGCCCGTCATTACAATACAATACAACAGCAAACATACAACACAATACAACACTAAACATACAACACAATACAATACAACGCCATGCAACACACAAAAATACATTATACAACACAATACAATACAACGCCATAAAACACACAATACAACGGCATACAACACAACACAAGACAACGCCATCCAACAAAACACAATACCACACAACGCCATACAACAGTACAATACAATCGCACATTCCTGACACCCTTTCTCTTGACAACCTTCCTACCCTCTTCAAGAATTTGTCCACAGGTTTTATCTCTGTCCACAAAACTTCACAGGTTTTTATTTTAACCACCCCACCCCTACCCACCACCACCACCACCACCACCCCTCACGCCCTCTCCCGCCTACACTTGAATTTAACGATCCCCAAAGGGCGACAACTGCGAGGACGAAACGTGAGACGCGATGCACGGGAGAAAAAAAAAGAAGCAAACCGGAAACGCGTCATACATTTTCTGCCGGTGGGGGCATGCGCGCGCCGCTGAGACAGACGGGAAGGCTCTAGTTCCCGCGGAAATTGCCCCTACTCCTGGCTTGACAGACAATGACAACAGTCTGACGGCTTCACAATGCATTGAAGGGAGGTGGGGGTGGGGATGGGGGTGGGGAGGAGAGGCCGGGGGAATGAGGAAGGCGGGGGGAGGGGGGGAGGTGTACGGAAGCATGTTGGGGGGAACGGGGGGGGGGGAGGGGGTATGTGTGTGTGTGAATTGTTTAATTAATGTAAGAGAGGGAAAGGGAGACAGAGAGAGAGAGAGAGAGGAAGGGATGCCTACGATTGTGTGTGTGTGTGTGTGTGTGTGTGTGTGTGTGTGTGTGTGTGAATAGAATAGAATATATTTTATTGTCATGAAACCGTAAGGTTTATAAGACACAAGTGCAATGGTAAATGAATGAACGAATGAAAAACACACAATTAATCAATCAGTTAATGCGGTAAATTGCAGTAGCATTCATAAACAAATTTTCCCAATCTTGTTTGTATATATTCATCATCTGTTAGCATCACCTGACTGGGAATATGACGTGTGTTATTCGAATTTTGTTTGTTTGTTTGTGTGTGTGTGTGTGTGTGTGTGTGTGTGTGTGTGTGTGTGTGTGTGTGTGTGTGTGTGTGTGTGTGTGGTTAGGTGTGTGTGTGTGTGTGCGTGCGTGCGAGTAGATATGTGTGTGTCTCTATATGTGTGTATGCGCGCAGGTGTTTGTGTGTGTGTGTGTGTGTGTGTGTGTGTGTGTGTGTGTGTGTGTGTGTGTGTGTGTGTGTGTTGGTGCGAAAATGTATAAGTGCGTGTATATGCTTACTTGTGTTCGTGTATAAATGCGTATATATATATGTGTGTGTGTGTGTGTGTGTGTGTGTGTGTGTGTGTGTGTGTGTGCGTGCGTGTAGATATGTGTGTGTCTCTGTATGTGTGTATGCGCGCGGGTGTTTGTGTTTGTTTGTGTGTGTGTTTGTGTGTGTGTGTGTGTGTGTGTGTGTGTGTGTGTGTGTGTGTGTGTGTGTGTGTGTGTGTGTGTGTGTGTGTGTGTGTGTGTGTGTGTTGGTGCGAAAATGTATAAGTGCGTGTATATGCTTACTTGTGTTCGTGTGTAAATGCGTATATGTGTTTAGATGTGTGTGTGTGTGTGTGTGTGTGTGTGTGTGTGCGTGCGTGTGTGTGTGTGTGTGTGTGTTTGTGTGTGTGTGTGTGTGTGTGTGTTTAGGTGTGTGTGTGTGTGTGTGTGTGTGTGCGTGCGTGTAGATATGTGTGTGTCTCTGTATGTGTGTATGCGCGCGGGTGTTTGTGTGTGTGTGTGTGTGTGTGTGTGTGTGTGTGTTGGTGCGAAAATGTATAAGTGCGTGTATATGCTTACTTGTGTTCGTGTGTAAATGCGTATATGTGTTTAGATTAGATGTGTGTGTGTGTGTGTGTGTGTGTGTGTGTGTGTGTGTGTGTGTGTGTGTGTGTGTGTGAGTGTGTGTGAGTGTGTGTGTGTGTGTGTGTGTGTGTGTGTGTGTGTGTGAGAGTGAGTGAGTGAGTGAGTGAGTGAGTGAGTGAGTGAGTGTGTGTGTGTGTGTGTGTGTGTGTGTGTGTGTGTGTGTGGTTAGGTGTGTGTGTGTGTGTGGTTAGGTGTGTGTGTGTGAGTGTGTGTGTGTGCGTGCATGTAGATATGTGTGTGTCTCTGTATGTGTGTATGCGCGCGGGTGTTTGTTTGTTTGTGTGTGTGTGTGTGTGTGTGTGTGTGTGTGTGTGTGTGTGTGTGTGTGTGTGTTGGTGCGAAAATGTATAAGTGCGTGTATATGCTTACTTGTGTTCGTGTGTAAATGCGTATATGTGTTTAGATGTGTGTGTGTGTGTGTGTGTGTGTGTGTGGTTAGGTGTGTGTGTGTGTGTGTGTGTGTGTGTGGTTAGGTTTGTGTGTGTGTGTGTGTGTGTGTGTGGTTAGAGGTGTGTGTGTGTGTGTGTGTGCGTGCGTGGTTAGGTGTGTGTGTGTGTGTGTGTGTGTGTGTGTGCGTGCGCGCATGTACAAAACAACAATACAGCAACAACCACATGAAAACCGTGGAAGCATTGTCTGACATTTTTTTTTTTTTTTTTTTTTCATGACACACCCCAAGAATGCTGACAGGGAATACATGAGAACCTGACGAGTATGTCCTGTTGCTGAGAACTCTATCCTGACCCACGATCATCGGCCCATGTTCTCACTCTCCTAACGCTACTCACACACTTTGGAGGTGACACGGAATAATACAAGTGCACTAACTGTTCGTTCAGAAAAAAGGCTTTAAAAAAAAAAAAAAAGGTTTCCGAAGTCCCAGGCACCAAAATAAGATATAGGAACTGTGCGGTGGTGGAACGGTCAGTGTTTGTCAGAGCTTGTTCCGCATATAGCCTTTCCTTCCAGTGAATAATAGTTTGATGAAATTTGATACGGGAGGTGGGGGTGAGAGAGAGAGGGAGAGAGAGGGAGGGGATGGAGGGAGAGAGATGGGGAGGGAGAGAGGGGCAGAGAGGGAGAGAGAGCGGGAGAGAGAGGGAGGGAGGGG
>NC_134878.1:24879201-24884201 GCF_041734735.1 Babylonia areolata
CCCCCCCCCCCCCGCACCCCCCCCCTCCCTCCCCCCCTTCCCAACTCCTTAACCAACTCAGTGGAGTGATGGCCTAGAGGTAACGCGTCCGCCTAGGAAGCGAGAAAATCGGAGCGCTCTGGTTCGAATCACACCGGCAGTCGCCAGTATTTTCTCCCCCTCCACCGGACCTTGAGTGGTGGTCTGGACTGCTAGTCATTCGGATGAGACGATGAACCGAGGTCCCGTGACTGCAGCATGCATTTAGCGCACGTAAAAGAACCCACGGCAACAAAAGGGTTGTCCCTGGAGAAAAATCTGTAGAAAAATCAACTTCGAAAGGAAAACAAATAAAACTGGAGGCAGAAATAAAAAGAAGGAAAAGGGTGTAGCGACGCGCTCTCTCAGGGGAGAGCAGCCCGAATTTCACACAGAGAAATACGTTGTGACAAACGAAGAAATACAATACAATACAATACAATTCAATACAATACAAACCCCCACCCCTCTAATTCCCCAGCTCATCTGTTCATTTTCACCCACAGCTCGTTTCCAAAAGCATCATCGATGAAGGATTTGAACTTGTAAAAAGAAAGAAACGGTTTCGATGTTATGAGATGAAAACTAAAGAAAAAAGACTTCCCACTCTACATGACTTATGCGTATTTGTTTTGTTTTTTTCCTCTGCAGTCCACACCTCTCCTGTCCATTCAAGCCGTTAACAGAGTGAGTGGTGAGTGAGGGGGTGTGGGGGGGGGAGGGCGGGAATGGGACATAGAGAGAGAGAGAAAAAAAAATAAAGAGAAGGAAAGAGATAGAGAGATAGAGTCAGAGAAAGGTATAAAGAGACAGACAGATAGACGGACGGACGGACACACACACACACACACACACACACACACACAAGCGCGCGCACACACACACACACACACACACAGTGAGGGACAGACGAAGAGAGAGAGAGGGAGAGAGAGAGAGACAGGGAGAGAGAGAGGCAGAGAGAGAGAGAGAGAGAGGGGGGGAGAGGACAGAGATACAGAGAGAGAGAGGGAGGGAGAGAGATACACAGAGAGAGAGGGAGAGAGAGATAGAGAGAGACAGAGAAAGAGAGGGAGAGAGGGAGACAAACACCGAGAGAGACAGAGGGAGAGAGAAAGAGAGAGGGAGAGAGAGAGGGAGACGGTGGGGGCGTTGGTGGTAGAGTGAGAGGGTGGGGGGGATTAGGATTAGATGGACAAAGTGAAGAAAAGTATCCTATTTACAATCTTCTTTCCTGGTCTTACTTTCCACACCAAGAGGTAAACAAAGAGGTGGAAAACAAAGAAGAGGAATGAGAAGAAAAGGAAAACAAAGAAGAAGAAGAAAATGAGGAGGAGGAGGAGGAAGAAGAAGAAGACGACGACGACGACGATAATGAGGAAGAAGAAGTAGAAGAAGAAAAAAGATGGTGATGATGATGATCATGAGGAGGAAGAAGAAGACGAAGAAGAAGAGGAAGAGGAGAAAGAAGAAGAGAAAAGAGAAGAAAAAAAAATGTGGAAGAAACACAAAACAGAAAAACAAGAACAACAACAACAAGGAATATGCACGAGAACAGGAAATAAATGAGAGAGCGATAGAATCTGGAAGAGAACAACAACAACAATAAACTGACGAGTAGCACTAAAAGAACCCCCAAAGATCAAAGCTTCAGTAGCAACAGCAACAACAACAACAACATCAAAACACGACGACAGAAAAACCAACAGATACAGTCGGAATAACAATTTCCCATTGTTTCCATCTGCGAAAGGTTTGTAGCGTGTATACTACATACACCCACATTAGAAAGCTGAGCAGGTAAATGATCGTACCAGTTTGCTTTTTTTTCTTTTCTTCTTCTTCTGCTGTTGTTCTTGTTGCTGTTTGAGAAGAAGCATTTCGGCGTGGGAATGGCATGCTTTCTCTGCATTACCTTGTCCGATTTTGTTGTTGTTCTCAATCTGTTGTTGGTGAATCTACCCTTCATTTCCTGTCCGATATTTTGTTTCGTTTATCGGCGAAAAATTGCCTGTTGTTTCTCGTCTCTCCTCCTCCTCCTCCTCCTTTTGTCCTTCTTCCTCCTCCTTCTCCTCCTCCTTCTCCTCTTCTTCTTCTTCCTCATCCCCTTCTTCTTCTCCTCTTCCTCCCCTTCCCCAAAATTTTCTTCTTCTCTGCCTCCTCCTCTCCCCTCCCTCCTTCCCCTTCTCCTCCTCCCTCCTTCCCCTTCTCCTCCTCCCCTCTTCCCCTTCTCCTCCTCGTCCTCTTATCCAATTTCTTCTTCTTCTTCTCCTTGCCTTCTCCTCTCCCTCCTTCTCCTCCTCCCCTTCTCCAACTTTTCTTCTTCTTCTCCTCCCCCTCCTCCTTCTCCCCTCCCTCCTTCCCCTTCTCCTCCTCCTCCTCACCTTCTTCCCCTCCTCTTTTTCTTCTTCTTCTCCTCCCCCTACTCCTTCAACCCTCTTCTTCTTTTCATGGTATGCTCTTTAACCCTTTCACTGCCAAACTGGCATTTATGCGGCAGCTATGTAGAGGACCCATGTCACTGAAGGGTGACCAGATCATGGGGTCTGTTATCCATGAACCTGCGGCTCTTTATGTTCGGTGGTAGGATAGGTCATCATTTCAACACATCACAGGGGGAATCCCCAGCTGTTATTAGACACCATATTTTCTGTGTTTATTGCACAAGGGAATTTTTCACTCTAAAAATTGACTGGCGGTGAAAGGGTTAAGGGGAGGGGGGGGGGGGTCTTTTATCATAACGCATGTTGAACTCCTCCATGCGAATACACACGAAGCACGCTTTGAGGGGTAGCGGGTCTTACGAGGCAAGCTGACTTGGGAGAAGGTTGGTAGACGAACTCACCCATGGATACAAAAAGAAACAGCATGGAACCAAAACCCCCTTGTCTTTCAAAAACGGGGCGAGGAAAATGATAGCAGCGGACAGAACCATGCAGGGCGTAATCACACACACGCACACACACACACACACACACACACACACACACACACACACACACACATACAAACACACACACACACACACACACACACACACACACACACACACACACACACACACACATACACACACACACACACAGACGCAAGCGCCTCAGTCATACATCTTCCTCCTCTCATTTTCTCTCCCAGTACAGTGTTGGACAGAGACGTGTTCCCCCTCCCCCTCCCCCCTTCACCACCCCACACCCCCCCAACACATCCCACACTGCCCCCTCCAAATTCAATACATGAGTGAAATGAACCCATCGCTCTTCTTTCCCCGCTATTCTCTCCCTTGCCAAAACCCCGTGCACAGGGGGCGCTGCAATCAACAGGGGGCCGGCTGGGTAATCTGGGAACAATCCTTCAGCACTTACTCTCGAATTTTGTGCAGTTTCTTCAATGCAGTATGATAATAATAACCCCCCCCCCCCCCCCTCCCCCCCCCCCCCCCCCCCGCAGAAGACAATATGAAGTTGGGTGAACTTACTGCCTTGCATGCAAACACTCGTCGGCAGACAGACAGACGTACACACAAGAGCACACATTCACAGTAATCGAGGAAAGAAGAAACAGGAGGGAGAGAGAGAGAGAGAGAGAGAGAGAGAGAGAGGGGGGGGGAGAGAGGGAGAGAGAGAGAGAGAGAGAGAGAGAGAGAGAGAGAGAGAGGCATACCATGAGATCTTTAACGTGCATGTTTAATCCGCATGAGTATAAACTAGCAGGTCTGTACATCTGTTGATGTGGGAGAGAGATCGGGGCAAAAAAAAAAAAAAATCTATACCCTTAACCTTCCGGACCGCGCCGCCGCGACCAGGATTCGAACACAGGACCCGAAGATTGAAAGCCACGAACGCTGCAAGCCCTCGGCTGTTGCGGCCTGTCTTCTACATACTACTCTTTTTTGTTTTAATTAGCCCTCAGACAGCTTCGCGTTTGGGCAAATAAAGACCGAACAGCTGGCCTCGCTGTGTGAACAGACTGACTGACTGCTGGTTGACTGGTTGTTGACTGACACAGACAGACTGTCTGATTGGCACGGCGACTGGTTGACTGGGGCGGCGCTGCTCTTGCGACAAGTCAACGACCAAGGTCACGGACACCGCGGCCTTGCGGGGGAGGTAATTAGAGTGTCACCAGCGCCATGCCTCTGGAGTCCCAGAAAGAAATCCAATTGACTCTACCCCCCCCTCTCGCCACCCGCCCCACCATCCTCCCCCCCCCCCCCCCACCCCTTTGTCCAATCTCCCTTTCTTCTTCCGGTTTCTCTCTTGTTTCTCGTCCACTATTGCATCTGACGTCACAAGGTCACCACCGCCTCCACCACCACCCTTCCACCGATGTCCAGGGGAGTCGTGGACCTTGGACTGGAGGTGGTGAAGGTCAAGGTCAGAAGC
Organism: Babylonia areolata; assembly: GCF_041734735.1. Classification (NCBI taxonomy): domain Eukaryota; kingdom Metazoa; phylum Mollusca; class Gastropoda; order Neogastropoda; family Buccinidae; genus Babylonia; species Babylonia areolata. The sequence continues at coordinate 24,883,602 of NC_134878.1, forward strand.
GTTTGTCAGGTGCTGCTTGTTGTCCCGGAGTTAGAAATTGGGTGGGTCACCTCTCTGTCTGCCTCCCTCCCTGTCTCTTTTATCGCCAGTTCTACGTATGATACATGGTACAAGCGGAATATACATACATCTAACAATACACGGAGAAATCGCACACAAAACATTGCAAGTAATATGATATACATATATGCGTTTCTGACACTGTCCCTGTTTTGTTTTTGTTTTGTTTTGTTTTTTTAAATTTTTGTTTTGTTTTGTTTTGTTTTGTTTTTGTTTTTTTTGTTGGGAATATCAGGGAGAGAGAAAGAGTGTTTTCTGTTGTTGTTGTTATCGACTGACCGCCGTGAGTTTCATGCGAACTCGTCCCTTTGGGTTTTTTGGTGTTTTTTCGGATGAGACGATAAACCGAGGTCCCGTGTGCAGCACGCACTTGGCGCACTGAAAAAGAACCCATGGCAACGAGAGTGTTGTCCTCTGGCGAAATTACGTAAAATGAAATCCACTTTCATAGGTACACAAAATATGTAAGCATGCACTCAAGGCCTGACTAAGCGCGTTGGGTTATGCTGCTGGTCAGGCATCTGCTCAACAGATGTGGTG
>NC_134878.1:24891701-24899201 GCF_041734735.1 Babylonia areolata
ATCCGAAGCCGATCGTAGTGAGCAAGATGGAGCGTAGAGGTGAAGATAGCCACTCAGTCACCCTGACAGTATAACAGCCAGCCAGCCAGACATACAAACAGCGACACAAGACAAGAAAATATATATGAAACTTAGATCATCCTCCCCCCCCCCACCCCCGCCCCCACTAAATATAGAACAACAAACAATTTTTTTTTAAAAACAACTCCTACAGTTCATTAACTTTTTTTTTGTTTTTTTTGTTTTGAATAAGAACATTTCAAATAATATGTAAATCAATACTGAACTACATGTCGACAAACATCAGCAAGTGTGAATGATGGAACATATAAGTAAATTCCTCCCAACCTGAAACCACCACCCCCCAAAAAAAAACCAAAACAACTTCCACCACAATCTGAAGCCCGCGACATCAAACGTCACCACACTCCACACCGACTCGCTCCAAAAAGAGACGCTTGCACATGAAGCCACAGTTGCGCTCTCACGTACTCTAAACAACAATCCTCACCCCAAACGCCGCTACCACCACCACCACCCCACAAACACACACACACACAAAACAACACAGACCCCCCTCCCCTTCACCACCACACTCCCCGCTCGGTCAGATACCTATACCCCCACCTCCCAACCCCCGGCCCCCACCATCACCATCTCCGCCTCGCCCCCCCCCCCCACCCCCCATCCCTTTCATACGACCACCAGACCGTGTATCAACATCCAATAATCATTCATCACTCATCTGTCTCGGTAACCTCTCTCATGTGTCTCTTTCTCTGTCTGTCTCTCATGCACACACACACACACACACACACACACACACACACACACACAGAGACAGAGAGAGAGAGAGAGAGAGCGTATCACATATCACTTTCCAAAACAGACAAATCAGCGACTTTGGCTGTCCAACTGATACCTCTCTCTCCGTCAATTCCCAAGTCGTCATGTCCGCCCCCCCCCCACGCCCCCCCGCCCGCCCCCCCTCTCTCTCTCCCCGCTTTTTTTCCCAGTGGAATGGCCCGTCATTATGTCAGGGGAGGGCAAAAATTGAGCCCTGGACTGATTCATACACACACACACACACATAGAGAAGCGCGCGCACGCACACACACGCAAACATACACACACGCGCGCACTCAGACACACACACACACGCGCGCGCGCACTCAGACCCCCCACAACTAAACCGTTGATGGACATTGTAATGAGTCTGGCTGCCCAACTCCCCCCCCCCCCCCCCCCCCGCCGTCGAACACACAACATCATGGGAAAGTACATGTTTTGGCAGGGGCACCTAAAAGACCAAAGCAACTTTTTTTATTTTATTTTTTTATTATTGTACCACCAGAGGCCATCTCAAATGTAAAACTAAAATCAAAACATGACCCCCCCCCCCCCAAAAAAAAAAAAGAAAGAAAAAAAGACGATCGCTTTCAGGAACTGAATAAATGTGTCTAAACCTTCATAAAAAAAAAAACAACAACAACAATAATCCACAATATTATATACAGATATCTTTCATTCATTCATTCATTATTATCATCATTTTATTTTTTATTCATTATCGATTCACTATTTATTATTTTGGATAAAGAAGGAAACGGAGACACAAACAGTGAGGAATAATCAATAAGACCGCCACCCCCCCCCCCCCACACACACCTCCACACCGCACCCCCCCCCTCACCCCCCCCCCCCAAAAAAAAAAAAAAAAAAAAAAAAAATCCACAATTTGAATATGCAGATAAAAATGTCAACAGCTTCAGCTGTCGTCGACCTCTAGAAGAACAGCCCCTTACAGTACTGACAGCGCAATCGCACTCTCACAAAACATTAACCCCATTCTCACCCTCACCACACACATGACCCCCCCCCCCCCCGCACCCCCTCCCCCGTCCCCCCCCCCCCCCTCCGCACACCAAATTTCACCACTGCCACCCAACTCCACCCCAGATTCAGACAGGCGCTAGACCGTGCATCAACACCCAATGATCACTCATCACTCAGCTGTCTAAGCAATCTCTCTCTCTCCCCCTTTCTTTCTCTCGTTACTCTCTCTCTCCCTTTCTCTCTCTTCTCCCCCCTCTCTCTCTCCCTTTCTCTCTCTTCTCCCTCTCCCTCTCTCTCTCTCTGTGTCTCACCCCAACCCCCCCCCTCTCTCTCTCAGCCACGCATATCGCATGTCACTTTCCGAAACGATAAATCAACGGGCCTCTAACTTGATATCTCGATGCGAATTCAGAAATCATGTTCACCAATTCCGTGCATTTCCCAGCAGGAATATATTATTATTCACTCCGCACTGGGGAGACACAGACCGCTCATCAGATTCACAGCCGAGTGGTTAAAGCGCTGGACTTTCAATCTGAGGGTCCCGGGTTCGAATCCGATAACGGCCTGATGTTCCATGTGGCTACTCGCGTTGTTGTCCTGGGTGGCAGAAGGGGAGTCAGCCTTGCAGCTTCCTTTAGGCTTTCACTGCACCGCGTCACAAGTCTCCGGGATGGAGACCCTTCCTTGCCCAGGTGAATGTTTTGGTTCATTGTCGTCGATGCTTCTGTAACTGGTCTTTTTTACAGGCAGGGTAGTTAACCCTGCGCAAACCCCTTTATCCTCCGGGCGAGGTGGTCCTGCCTTAGTCGCCTCATACGACATGCATGGCAGGGCAGTGGGTCTATTCTATCAGTGCCCAACCCACAGGGCTCGATAACGGCGCCTGGTGGGTAAAAGGGTGGAGATTTTTCCGAGCTCCCAGGTCAACATATTTGCAGACCTATTAGTGCCTGTTTACGCAAGCAGAAGATCAAATACGCACGTTAATTAAAGATCCCGTAATCAATGTCAGCGTTTGGTGGGTTATGGAAACAAGAGCACACCCAGCATGCACACACCCGAAAACGGAGTATGGCTGCCTACGTGGCTGGGTAAAAAAACGGTCATACACGTAAAAGCCCGCTCGTGTTCATACGAGTGAACGTGGGAGTTGCAGCCCACGAACGAGGAGGAAGATTATTCACATTAACTCTCTCCATACGAACGGCGAAAGAGACGACGTTAACAGCGTTTCACCCCAATTACCACCATCAAAATATTGCAAGCGGAAGGCTCTTATACTGAAGAGGTGAATGTTGACAAAGAATACCACCATTCTGACGACGGAAGCTAAAGGTTGGGTCATTGAGACACCCACTGGACATCCGAGGGGTCTGTGTAGAGGAGAAGAGAGGACTGGCCGTACTGAGTGAGTTAAAAAAAAACAAAAAGTTTTTTTTTTTTTGAAAGGACGGAATCCTGATGATGACTAGTGAACGTTCCAAAGGACGAGCGCATCATATCATCAAAATAACGGCACTGCTTTGCTCATCACTAAACACATCAAATCGGGTGGCTGTATTATTTTTTCTTAATCGTCTGACCCCACCGGCCACCTCAAGAGGCCGCATATCATTAGCAAACAACGAATGTAAAGGAGGAACAATCTGAATGAGGGAAAATCTCTCCGTGATAAACAACAACAACAACACATACACACGTACACACACACACACACATATATATATATATATATATATATATATATATATATGTATGTGTGTGTGTATGTGTGTGTGTGTGTGTGTGTGTGTGTGTGTGTGTGTGTGTGTGTGTGTGTGTGTGTCTGTGTCTGTGTCTGTGTGCGCGCGCGCGTGAAAAACCCTGGTCCTGAAAACAAGTTTACTTCAATCAACACAAAACGTAAAATGCAGCGAAAGGTTCGGTCAGCAAGTGAGTTTTTAACGTTCACACACACACACACACACACACACACACACACACACACACACCACTCTGAATCCCACCCTTCTTCCCCGAACTACATTCGAACCCCCAGCTCCATCTCTCTCCACTCCACCCCACCCCACCCCACCCCACCCCACCTCACTCCGTCCACACAAGATCATGACCAAGCATAAGAATAACCATATTTCCCCAGCCTCACAGTCCACCTCCCCCGAAAAAAAAAAAAAAGAAAGAAAAAACCCCCCCCCCGTCACTCGCTTATCGCTGGCACACAGACAGAGACTTCAAACAGTGCGGCGAACACGTGGTGTGTGTACCCAGCCAGCCATCACTGCCTTCTGTCCCACAACTCCATGGGCAGAAATGGATCCCCCCCCCCCCCCCCCCCCACACACACACACTCCCAGCTCCCAGCCGCGTTGAGCTCCAGACAAGTGTTCGCCCTGGGGAAAAAAAAAAAAAAGGGTGGTGGCGCTGTACTGTGGCAACGCGCTTTCCCACAAGGAGAAACGAAAGGAAACGAAACGAATTTTTTTTTTTAATTAAATTTTCACGAGGGTAGTGGAGTAAGCACAACTGCTTTTATTATTATTAAATTTTTTTTTTTTTTTTTTTTACATCCAGCCCTCAACTAACCGTAACTTCACAACGAGCAATCTGTCGCGAAAAAGGCGATTGCAATATAATATAATCCAATCCAATCCAATCCAATCCAATCCATCTATATCTATCGCTGTTGAATTCATTGTAGCGAATGGCAGACAACAGGTTCGTGTTTTGTATTATTAGCTGGTTTTTTTTTTTTTTTTTTTTTAATTCTTCTTCTTGTAAGCCCACGTGGACGTATTGGAAGTTAATTAAGTCGAAGCCAGTTTTGATTTTTTTGTTTTCCAAGTTAGCTGTCTTGCTTTTGTCTTGTCTTGCCTTGTTTTTGTCTTGTCTTGTCTTGTCTCCACGGGCCGTCTTCATGTCCAGATTTCTGCAGAATGTGCAGGCTGTGATTCTGGGAGACGATTGTATCATTGAAATCATCCCATTTTCTGTTGTTTTTTTTGTTTGTTTTATCTTCAGTTTAACGTGTATTCACTATAAGTGTTTTTAGACGGAAAGGAATCAAGTAGTGGATAAAGGAAAGGGAGTGCATGTGAATATTAGTGTAAAAAAAAGTGTTCATGTTATGTATCAGAGGAAAGGTAGATTATTATAAGAAAAAGTCTAAAGAGATTGTGGTGTGTATTGAATGAGATGTCATGGGAGGGAGAATATGTATATGCATATCAACAAGTATTAACCTATAACAATGTAAATATAAATAATAACATTAAATTGTAACACATCAAAGGAGGATACCAACTGGACTGGAGTTTAAAATTTCTGAAAACATTCTAAGCAATGAATGATCATTCAAAATCTTTTCAGTGGCTAATGAAATATTGGACGAAAAGTCATTGTTTTTTTGTTTGTTTGCTTGTTTGTGTGCTTTGCTTGTGGATCATTGCAATTCTTTCAATATATATTTTGGGCGTGTGTGTGTGTGTGTGTGTGTGTGTGTGTGTGTGTGTGTGTTCTAGTTTCATTTGACGTTATCAAACTGAAGTTGTGATTCCACGTGCATGGATTGTTAGTCCATCCTCCACACCCCACCCCAGAAGAAGGAGCAAAAAGGGTGAAATTTCCTCGAGTCTTCTTTGAAATCTGTCTCGCTGTCTCTGTCTCTGTCTCTCGCTGTTTTCTTCTTCTTTTTTTCTCTCTGTTTTGTTTCTTCTCTCTCTCTCTCTCCCTCCCTCCCTATCTCTCGGAGTTTGGAGGGAGTTTCGCAGTGTGTGGTGTTTCGGGGAAAGAAGAAAAAAAAGAGAGTGTTTTTTTTTTCTCCTTTTTCTTACGCACTTGCTTTTTTTTTCTTTTTTTTTTTATTCCCTTTTCTCCCCCCACCAATTTCTTTTATCTCTTTTTCTTCATCTTTGTCTGCCTCTTGCTTTGATTCTCGTTCTGTCTGTCTGTCTGTCTGTCTCCCTCCCTCTTCCCTTGCCCCCCCCTCCCCCCTACTCCTCTCTCCTCCACCCCCTGCCTATCCCTCCGTCCTCCTTCCACTGCCAACATCTCCCTTCTCCCTCTCTGTCCCCCCCCCCTCTCATTCCCCTCTCTCTTCCCCGTTTAATTACCCCCCCTCTTCAATCTGTCTGTCTCTCTCCCTTCTCCCTCTCTGTCCCCCCCCCCTCTCATTCCCCTCTCTCTTCCCCGTTTAATTCCCCCCCTCTTCAATCTGCCTGTCTCTCTCCCTTCTCCCTCTCTGTCTCCCCCTCTCATTCCCCTCTCTCTTCTCCGTTTAATTCCCCCCCCTCTCCAATCTGCCTGTCTCTCTCCCTTCTCCCTCTCTGTCCCCCCCCTCTCATTCCCCTCTCTCTTCTCCGTTTAATTCCCCCCCTTCTCCAATCTGCCTGTCTCTCTCCCTTCTCCCTCTCTGTCTCCCCCTCTCATTCCCCTCTCTCTTCTCCGTTTAATTCCCCCCCCCCTCTTCAATCTGCCTGTCTCTCTCCCTTCTCCCTCTCTGTCTCCCCCCTCTCATTCCCCTCTCTCTTCCCCGTTTAATTCCCCCCCCCTTCTCCAATCTGCCTGTCTCTCTCCCTTCTCCCTCTCTGTCTCCCCCCTCTCATTCCCCTCTCTCTTCCCCGTTTAATTCCCCCCCTCTTCAATCTGTCTGTCTCTCTCCCTTCTCCCTCTCTGTCTCCCCCCTCTCATTCCCCTCTCTCTTCTCCGTTTAATTCCCCCCCCCTCTTCAATCTGCCTGTCTCTCTCCCTTCTCCCTCTCTGTCTCCCCCTCTCATTCCCCTCTCTCTTCTCCGTTTAATTCCCCCCATTCTCCAATCTGCCTGTCTCTCTCCCTTCTCCCTCTCTGTCCCCCCCTCTCATTCCCCTCTCTCTTCTCCGTTTAATTCCCCCCCCCCTCTTCAATCTGCCTGTCTCTCTCCCTTCTCCCTCTCTGTCTCCCCCTCTCATTCCCCTCTCTCTTCTCCGTTTAATTTCCCCCCCCCTCTTCAATCTACCTGTCTCTCTCCCTTCTCCCTCTCTGTCTCCCCCTCTCATTCCCCTCTCTCTTCCCCGTTGAATTCCCCCCCCCTCTTCAATCTGTCTGTCTCTCTCCCTTCTCCCTCTCTGTCTCCCCCTCTCATTCCCCTCTCTCTTCTCCGTTTAATTCCCCCCCCCCCACCTTCTCCAATCTGTCTTTACCTAAGTATTACACAACACGTCCCAACTTCCACAAATATGCAACATTAATGTCTACTAGTAGTAAGACAAAGTTACTAAATTTTGCTAAGTTCATTAAAAAAGGTTTTTAATGTGCTTCGTTAGGAGCCAGTTTCAGTCCGGAGTCTTTTGCCACTTATGCCTTAACTGTGCTTGTTGAATGGGAATTAGAACAATGACTTGTGTTAATCTTGACACCGCAACCCGTACATATCCATTTGTAATTGCATGATCATTTTTTATGTCTTTTTTCTCTTGTATGTATCAAACCAATCCCAGTATTACTGGCAAATGGGTGCTAAAATAACATGTAAATTATTGTGTATTTTATTTTGTTACACCATGTCATAGTTAATGCTATGCTCCAACTACACCCCCCCCCCCCCCACCCCCACCCCCCCTCAGTTCCCAGTTCAGGCTCAACTAGTCAGATACAGAGCCGTATTGTAAATCTAAGTTGTGATCTGT
>NC_134878.1:24906701-24919201 GCF_041734735.1 Babylonia areolata
ATGCTCACCATCGGTGGTTGACAGCAGATTGATTTCATTCTAAGTCTAATCACTTTCGGTAATATCAGACCAGTCTGGATCCGAGATTAAAAACAAAACAAAACAAAACAACAACAACAAAACAAAAGCGATGACTGTCGCCACAAATGAGGATTAGCGAGTGGTTCCTGTGGTATAATGATGATATATTGGCGTTACAACAACTACTGCTAAGAATAATAATGATGATATAGTGATAGTATCATTAACAACAACAACAGCAGCAACAACAACAGCAGCAGCAGCAGCAGCAGCAACAGCAGCAGCAGCAGCAGCAACAATCATCATGATAATAATAGGATTACTACTACTACTGGTACAACTACTATCACCACCACTACTACTACTACCACTACTACTGCTGCTGCTAATGACGATGATGATGATTATCATTATAATTATTATCATTATCACCATTTGAAGAAGAAGATCATGATGATGATGATGATGATGATTATTCATAATATTCATCATCATCATCATTATTATTGTTCTTAATATCATTATCATTATTGTCATTATTATTATTAGTAGTAGTAGTAGTAGTAGTGGTGGTGGTGGTGGTGGTAGTAGTAGTATTTTTTGTTGTTGCTGTTATTGTTATCATTATTATCATTTTTTTTAAATTAAAAACATCCACAACAACAAAACAGTTACAAAACGTGTCAACAATATGAACTGACTTTCACTGCCTGCCGAAGACAGTTTTTTTTTTTTTTAAATATTTTTTTTACTTATCCCAAACAACACTTAGCACCGCATCACATTACAACAAGCACGCACGGTGACCTTTTTTTTCTGAGAGCAAACAGCTTCAAACCAAAGCCTCTTAACTTTCTCCATTCAACAGGGAACGGCAAGATGCAGGTTATCGACTCGTCTTCTTATAAGGCGAAACATGTCGGCTTTCACAACTTGCAGATTGTCAAGTTCCCATTTTTTATTTGTCCGAACGCAGTGACGCCTCCTTGAGAAAGTGAAACTTTCTCCATTAGATAAAAAAAAAAAAAAAGCTTCTTTTCTTGTAAAACTACTTATTGTCAAAAGAAAATCAACAAAGGTTTAGAAAAGAAAAGAAAGAGAAAGCTTTGTAATGAAAAAAAAAAGGGGGGGGGGGGGGGGGGGGTATGCATGCAGTTTTCAACGTACCAACCGAAATTAACACACTCCGAAGAATAAACCATATATGTATAGAGGAATAAACTAACTTAAGACAAAAAAAAAACAAAAAAAAAAAAAAACCGGTCCCACCAATTGACCTAATTTCGGTCAAACCAGAAACCTAAACGTTGAAAAACATTGGCCGGCGGGAACTTACTTCGACAGCCGTCCCAGATTGGGCCGTGGAAGAAGACTCGACATCCAATCCACAACCACCCCCCCCCCCCCCCCCCCCCCCCCCTCCTCCCCCCCCCCCGACTCTGGAAAGAAGCGAAGGAAATCTAACTCCCGGACATAACTCAAGTCATACCGTCTTACCATCGCGGACAGTGTCTTGAGTCCAGATTGATGCACGCCAAAAGACCCGAGCAAACTTTTCTCCCCTCCCCCCCCCCCCCCCCCCCCCCCCCCCCCCCTTTATCGAACAATGCCGCCACCGAAAACCCCTGGAGCTTGGGATCTTCTCTTCTGGTAGTCGGCCCCGACTTGTATCAACTCTCACCTGTCTATGGAGGAGTCCAGCTCCAATCATCCATCAACGAGCTCAGTCGATGATCGATATTCTATCAGAAAATGTCTCAAGTCCTCTTTGGGGGATCAAAAGTTTTCAGACAATTTTTTTTTTTTTGGCGGGTGGGGGAGTGGGGGGGGGGGGGGTCGGGAGGGGGAGGGGGGGTGGGGGGGTGTAGACAGGATTACCCGTGGCGCACAAAGCAAGCAAGAGTTATCGTGAATGGAATACAGTAGACGGATCGAATCAAAATATGTTTCTTTCTTCTTTTTTTTCTTTCTTTTTTTTTTTTTTTGCTTCACCACCAATATCATTTTATTCTTCTACTTTTCCTTCCTCCCTTCCATCCCCTCTCACCCCCCCCCCTCCTCCCTCTCCACCCCAGTGTCCATTCCTTTAACAAGGTGGCGCAGTGGTCTAGTGGTAACGCGTCAAACTGGGAAGCGAGTGACCAAAGGTACGAGTCCCATATACAGACAAGAATTGTCACTCCCACGCCCCCCCCCCCCCCCCCCCTCCCCCTCCGCCAGACCCTCGGGTGGTGGTCTGGGCGCTAGTCGTTCAGCCAAGACGATAAACCAAAGCCCCCGTGTGCAGCAACACATTTAGAGCACTTTAAAAAAAACAAAAAACCCACGACAACAAAAAGGACTGTTCCTAGCCTGGCAGACCTCTGAAGATAAATCCACTTTGATAAAAAAAAAAATCCAAACAAAAAACACACACACACACACTTGCACACAGAAAATAATCTGGGAGGCACTGCACTTGGCGACTGGGTGTCTCGGGACAAAGAGCAGCACGAATTTCAAACCCAGAAATCTGTTATACCAAAAAAAGTAAAATAAGTCACAACTTTCCTTCCCCATATACCAGAGAGACACAGAGAGAGAGAGACAGAGAGAGAGAGAGAGAGACAGACAGACAGACAGAGAGAGAGAGAGAGAGAGGAGTGACCAATGCGAGAGGTCCAGACAGGGCACACTGTTCGTGAGGGTGGAGACAAAATGACCATTGATCTGAAACCTTAACTCACGCAGGAAAGCTCTCTCTCTTGTCGAGACCAGGGGTTAGGGCCCACGGGAGAGAGAACGACAAAACGAGAGAGAGAGAGAGAGAGAGAGACGGGGAGAGAGAGAGAGAGAGACACACACACACACACACACACACACACACACAGGGGGAAAGAGAGAGAGGGAGACACACACACACACACACACACACACACACACACACACACACACACACACAGGGGGGGAAAGAGAGAGAGACAGAGAGAGAGGGGGAAAGAGAGAGACGGAGAGAGAGAGAGAGAGACAAAGAGAGACACAGGGAGAGACAGACAGAGAGAGAGGGGGGAGAGGCAGAAGGAGAGAGACAGAGAGACACACAGAGACAGAGACAGAGAGAGACAGAGACAGAGACAGAGAGAACAGAAGGAGGAAGAAGAAGAAGAGAAGATCAAATCAAATGCTGTTGATGACACCCTAGCATACCGCAATGGGTCCGTATACTTCAGGGGCTGATAATCCATAACCCGTCAGCTCTTCAGAGTTCTAAAACAACATCATGGTATGTTTAAGGATCAATCAAAACAACGTTAGCAATTAGCAGTGCATCCACGTCTCGTTCTCCTTCCAGTCTATTCAAACATATTCCTTCATCCCAAACAGTAACTAAAACAAAAGCTGTTAGGAGGTGCATCCCTGGAGTAAGGTATCCAGGAAGCTGTGAGATGTGAGATGTGTGTGTGTGTGTGTGTGTGTGTGTGTGTGTGTGTGTGTGTGTGTGTGTGTGTGTGTGTGTGTGTGTGTGAGTGAGACATATCATGGTGACCCCAGCAATCATCTGGCACCAGCTGTGATGTGTGTGTCTTATATCATGGTGAATCCAACAGTCATCAGCTGTGATGTGTGTGACTGATATCATGGTAAATCCAACAGTCATCAGCTGTGATGTGTGTGACTGATATCATAGTGAATCCAGCAGTCATCAGCTGTGATGTGTGTGACTGATATCATGGTAAATCCAACAGTCATCAGCTGTGATGTGTGTGACTGATATCATGGTGAATCCAGCAGTCATCAGCTGTGTTGTGTGTGACTGATATCATGGTGAATCCAGCGATCATCAGCTGTGATGTGTGTGACTGATATCACGGTGAATCCAGCAATCATCAGCTGTGAAATGTGTGACTGATGTCATGGTGAATCCAGTGGTCATCAGCTGTGAAATGTGTGACTGATATCATGGTGAATCCAGCAGTCATCAGCTGTGTTGTGCGTGGGACTGATATCATGGTGAATCCAGTGGTCATCAGCTGTGAAATGTGTGACTGATGTCATGGTGACCCAAGGAGTCATCAGCAGATGATCACACAGCTCACACCATTCAACTTCTTCACCTTTCAAAAGATTAGAATGTTAGGAGGAGGAGGTGGAGGTGGAGGAGGAGGAGGAGGATGACTAGAAGAAGAAAGAAAGAAAGAAAGAAAGAAAGAAAGAAAGAAAGAAAGACGGGGAGAAACACGACAGAAGATGTCAGCGAAGAAGAACAAGGAAAAGACGATTGAAGGCAAAGAGACAGACAGAAAGACAGAAAGAAGTAGACGTGAAAAGAAAAAGGAGGCAAGTAAGAACAGTAGAAAGAAAAGAAAGAAGAATTAGAGGAAGAAGAAAAACAACAACAACAACAACAACAAAATGAAAAACAAGAGAGGCAAGGCCTTCAAGACTCACTTGTGACTGAGAGTAAAACACACAAGCTTTTTATGTATTGAGTATAATTTCAAAATGTAATGTTTAAGATGAGAAAGATCAGTTTAAAGCAAATTAAGTCCCATAGCATTAATTACAGAGTAATTTCCCTTTTTTTACTATCTGCACCAAAACGTTTGCAAAATAAATAAAACTTCCATGCTTAGCAAAAGAAGTTCCTGTTTGAACAAAAAAAATGATAATAATGACTGCTCTTGTTGTTGTGTCAGAATATCAGATCAAAGTGCCAAGTTTAGAGAAAACAAAAATTATAAATATAACAGTAAATGCAGTTTGCATATAATTAGGCTTCATTATTATTTTTTTGGTGCCCATCCCAGAGGTGCAATATTGTTTTAAACAAGATGAGTGGAAAGAACCGAATTTTTCCTATTTTTATGCCAAAATTTGGTGTCAACTGACAAAGTATTTGCAGAGAAAATGTCAATGTTAAAGTTTACCACGGCCACACAGACACACACACACAGACAACCGAACACCGGGTTAAAACATAAGACTCGCCTTGTTTACACAAGTGAGTCAAAAAAAAAAGAAAAAAAAGAAAAAAGAAGAAACAAGCACTAAAACAAACGAAAGGCGGCACAGCGCATTCCTCCAGTCCAGTTCACCCACAGAGTCAGTGATGACTACAACTCACTCCCTTCCCAGCAACGGGGTCTCCGGCTCCGAGACGGTTTACACAACATGTCAGACTCCTAACTGAACACTATCACTTTCCCCAAACAACGCCCTCGCCAGGTATTTATGTTCTGTGCTATTTGGTGTCATTCCCAACAATGTTGAACAAGGGTATATATATACACACACGCTTGCACGAATGCTCACAAACACACACGCACGCGCGCGCGCTCGCACACACACACCCAAACAGACACACAGAAACACACACACACACACACATGCACGCATACAAGTACAAGCGCGCGCAAGCACACACACACACACACACACACACACACACACACGCACGCACGCACATACACACGCACGCACATACAAATACACGCACAAACATAAATCCACACACACATGTGCAGGCGTGAAATATCACACTGAGAACCTAGAGAAAGAGAGAGAGAGACAGAGACAGAGAGACAGAGACAGACAGAGACAGACAGAGACAGAGAGAGACAGAGAGAGACAGAGATGCATAGTAATACAGAAAGAGGGGGAGAGAAGGGGACGGGAGAGTCTGAGAGGGGAGGGGAGGGAAGGAGACAGAGACACAAAGACAGAGAGAGAGACAGACGAGAGAGCGAGGTGGGTAGAGAGTTGAAGGAGACATAGACACAGAAAGAAAGAAAGAAAGAAAGAAAGAGAGAGAAGGGTCGAGGAAGTGACAGAGAGAGAGAGAGAGAGAGAGAGGATGTGTGTGCGCGCGTGTGTGTGTGACAGAGAGAGACAGACACAGAGAGAGAGAGAGAGAGAGAGAGAGAGAGGATGTGTGTGCGCGCGTGTGTGTGTGACAGAGAGAGACAGACACAGAGAGAGAGAGAGACAGACAGAGAGACAGAGAGAGAGAATAAGAAAGAACGAGAGAGAGACAAGCAGACAGACAGACAATCTAGAGACATAGAGACAGACACAGCGAAAAACAAAAACAACAGAGAATACGACATACGAGATATAAATGGAAAAACAAACCAAAAAAAAAAAAAAAAAAAAAAACCGAGACGAAAAACAAATTCACAAAAATTTGAACCCCCCCCCCCTCCACCTTCCCCCCTACTCCCCCCCCCCGCCCCCCCCCCCAAAAAAAAAGGAAAAAAAAAAAAAAAAAGAAAGTTAACTCCCACAGTAAAGAACAGTAAACAACGCATCCAGCCCATTCTCAAAGGCAAACCAACCCCCTTTTTGCCAAAGCTGGCACAGTTTCAGTTTCAGTTTCACTTTCTCAAGGAGGCGTCACTGCGTTCGGACAAATCCATACACGCTACACCACATCTGTTGAGCAGATGCCTGACCAGCAGCATAACCCAACGCGCTTAGTCAGGCCTTGAGTGCATGCTTACATATTTGTGTACCTATGAAAGTGGATTTCATTTTACGTAATTTCGCCAGAGGACAACACTCTCGTTGCCATGGGTTCTTTTTCAGTGCGCCAAGTGCGTGCTGCACACGGGACCTCGGTTTATCGTCTCATCCGAAAGACTAGACGCTCAGTTTGATTTTCCAGTCAAACTTAGGAGAAAGGGCGAGAGCGGGATTCGAACCCACACCCTCACGGACTCTCTGTATTGGCAGCTGAGCGTCTTAACCATTCTGCCACCTTCCTCCTTATGGAAATATCACACTGAGAACCGAGAGAAAGAGAGAGAGAGAGAGAGAGAGAGAGAGAGAGAGAGAGAGAGAGAAAGCTGGCACAACACTGATAAACAGCATCGGCTTACAGTTGTGTGCCCTTGCTTTTCAAAGTAGCGAGAGTTGTTCCGCGTTGTCTGTGTGGTTGTTCTTGGGTTGTTTACTGTTGTCTTGTCGTTGTTTTTGGTGGGGTAGGGGTGCGAAGAGGGTGTGTGTGTGGGGTGGGGGTGGGGTGGGGGGGGGTGGGAGGTGGGGAGGGGGCGGGTGCATTTGCGTTTCAAAAAAAAAAAAAAAAAAAAAAAAAAGATACTGGATGAACAACAGCATAAAACAAAAGCCAAACAGTTAACAAAAAAAATAAAACAACAACAACAACAACAACAGCAAAAACACAAAACAACAACAACAACAACAACAACAACAGTATGACAGCTCCCATTCCCCGCCCGCCTCCATCAAACACTTGACTCCCAGCCAGCTGATGAAGGAGAAATTGGGAGGAGCGAGGAGGAGACAGAGGGGAGCAGGATCAAGGAGAAAGGAGGAAGAGGAGTGGTAGGAGAAGGGAAGAAAGGAGAGGGGAGTGAGAGGGAGGAGGAGGAGGAGGAGGAGAAGGGGGAGAAAAAGAAGGAAGGAAGGAAAGAAAGAAAGAAGGCAGGAAGGAAGGCAGGAAGGAAGAAGAAGAACAACAATAACAAGAAGAAAGACAGACAGACGAAAAAAGACAGAAAAATCACTCCTAGAACCGCCGTCAAACTTTTGGCATCACTTTCATCACCATCACCATCATCATCACCGCCATCATCATCATCATCCTCGCCATAATCACCACCAACACCCCCCCCCCCCTCTCTCTCCTTAAATATCATCTGTCAGCATCTCCAACATCATCCCCATCATCCTCGTCTTCATCACAACCCTCACCCCGTCTACCCACTACCAGAAAGCTTTGATTCAATCAGCCATCATTGTTACTGTAAACTGATACCAATTATTCTTGTTTGTTGTTGTGTTTGTTTTTATCCATTACTGCTGCTGCTATGTTTTCATTTGGTTTCATCAAGACCCGTCCTTCCATGGGGATTGTTAATCATCTTCCTGCTTCTTATGTCTGTTGTGGATGATCGTGTTTGAAACTGATCAGATTAGATTAGATTTTGTCTTTCTGTCTATCCACCAAATGATCAGACCTTCAGTGTCTTTGCTCTGGCATCAGAAGTAGTGTGGCATTTTTTTTCTCTCTCTTAAATCTTGAAGTGTTTCAACAAACAAAATCCTATCCTTTAACAAAACGGGTAATGAAACTCGTTTAGTAATACGCACGCATACACGCACGTGTGTGTGTGTGTGTGTGTGTGTGTGTGTGATGAACAGAGAGACAGACAGAAGGAGAAAGAGAGACAGAGACAAAGACAGATAGAGAGACAGAGACAGAGACAGAGAGGGGAGACAAAACCCCCCAGGAGATATGCAAAAATACTGAGAGAGACAGAGACAGAAAGACGAAACACGTGCGCCAGTCAACGTGAATATTAAAAACGGGAAGTCAGGGGCAGACGCTGACAACATACCATCCAGATGACAAGGCCCTCTGAGGACAAACCATCCAGATGACAGGGCCCTCTGAGGACAAACCATCCAGATGACAGGGCCCCCTGAGGACAAACCATCCAGATAACAGGGCCTTCTGAGGACAAACCATCCAGATGACAGGGCCCTCTGACGACAAACCATCCAGATGACAGGACCCTCCGAGGACAAACCATCCAGATGACAGGGCCCTCTGAGGACTAACCATAAACCATCCAGATGACAGGGCCCTCTGAGGACAAACCATCCAGATGACAGGGTCCTCTGAAGACAAACCATCCAGATGACAGGGCCCTCTGAGGACAAACCCTAAGCCATCCAGATGACAGGGCCCTTTGATGACAAACCATCCAGATGACAGGGCCCTCTGAGGACAAACCATCCAGATGACAGGGCCCTCTGATGACAAACCATCCAGATGACAGGGCCCTCTGAGGACAAACCCTAAACCATCCAGATGACAGGGCCATTTGATGACAAACCATCCAGATGACAGGGCCCTCTGAGGACAAACCATCCAGATGACAGGGCCCTCTGATGGCAAACCATCCAGATGACAGGGCCCTCTGAGGACAAACCCTAAACCATCCAGATGACAGGGCCTTCTGAGGACAAACCATCCAGCTGACAGTGCCCTCTGAGGACAAACCAAAAAGACGACAGGGCCCTCTGATGACAAACCATAAACCATCCAGATGACAGATACATGAATATGTGTGTGTGTGTGTGTGTGTGTGTGTGTGTGTGTGTGTGTGTGTGTGTGTGGGTGGCACACACACACACACACACACACACACACACACACACACACAGATTCTTTCCGATTCCATCGGTCTTTTTATGTCTGGCTCCTTGACAGGTCTGGTCTGTCTTTAAATCTGCTTCCAATCAGTCAGTCAGTCAGTGTGTCAGTCTGTCTGTCCGTCCAGTTTTTCTTCAGTCTGTGCTTGCATCCTTTCCCAATTCTTTGTTCTGCTCTCTTCTTCTCTCTTTCTTTCTTTATTGATCAACCCTTTCATTTCATCCTTCTTTCCTTGCGTGTGGTTTCTTTCTCTCCCCCCCTCCCCCCCCCCCGTTCTCTCCTTCCTTCCATCAAAAAAAAAAAAAATCTGCTGCTTCCTTTATTCCTCCTTTTCTTCGTTCTTTTTTTTTTGTGTGTGTGTGCCTCCGTTGTTTCTTCACCTCTTTCTGTCCTTCCTTCCTTTTCTTTCTCTCTGCACTCCCTTTCTTTCCTTTATTCATTTCTTTCTTCCTTCCTTCCTATCTTTCTGTTCTGCCTTTCTTTCCTTTATTCGTCCTTTCTTTCTTTATTTTTTTCTTTCTGCTCTCCCTTTCTTTCTTTATTCATTTCTTTCTTCCTTCCTTCCTTTCTTTCCATCTCCCCTCTTTAGCACACCCTTCCTTTCCTGGTTTCTTTGTCATTGTTTTTTTTTTCTTTCTTGATTTACTTCGTCTTTTATGTTCGTTCTCTCTGTACCCTGTCTCTCCACAGCTGTGAAGCCGTGGTGGTAATAAATCTGCCAGGCACCGAAGTATATATATGCATCACCTTTAGAAAGTTGAAATCTGGAAGCGGGCAGAAACCCCGAGGAAACCAGGTAACCGAACCCACAGACAAATAAATCAGAACACACGATACGTGTTTTGTTTGTTGTTTTTTTTTGTTTTTTTTCCCTCCATTGTCTCCCCTTATCAGCAGCTGCTGCTTGTTTTGTGTTCGGAAAATGTCACAAGGTCTGATGAGATGGCGTTGTATTGTAATGTGCTGTATTGTCTTGTACTGTGTCGTCCTGTCTTGTATTGTGTTCCTTTTTGTCACAACAGATCTCTTTGTGTGGGAATCCGGCTGCTCCTTCTGGAGAGCATCGCCACAGTGAGGAGGAGGAGGAGGAAGAGGAGGAGGAGGGGATGGGGCAGAGGTGGTGTGCCTCCCCATCTCTCTCTGTCCTTCCCTCTCTCTTTCTGCGCCCCCTCTCTCCCTCTCCTTCCTCTCTCTCTCTCTCTCTCTGTGTCTCTCCCCATCTCTCTGTCCATCACTGTCTGTCCCTCATTCTCTCCGTCCATTCCCTCCCTCCCCTCTCTCTCTCCCTCCCTGTCTCTGTCCCTATCTCTGTCCCTCCCTCCCTCCCTCACTCTCTGTCCCTCCCCCTCTTCTCTCTCCGTGTCTCCCCTCTCTGTCCCTCCCTCTCTCTGTGTTCCTCTCTCCTTGTCAATACCTCTCTCTCTCTCTCCGCCCCCCCCCCTCCCCCGCCCCACCTCTCTCTCTGCCTCCCCCTCCCCCTCCCCGACCACCCTCCCACGTGCTCTATGTCTTTGATCCCTCCATGTACGATTGGCAATGAAGATGAAATCATTCATTTTCACATGCTCATTTTTAGTCAAGAGCAATAGCAGTTTCGGTTGTCGTTTCCAACCAAACTGACATGCGCATTAACGTCACTATGGTAACCGTGCATTGAGGAATGAAATAGAACTGGGCTCGCTAAATGCACAGCTCACTATGGATCACAAGGGAAAACAGACACTCATATTTTTTTTTTTTTTTTTACAATGTGACCTCAAATCGATAACTTCCTCATACGCACATGCGTGAACCTTATGAAAAAAAACCGAAACATTCGCAAAATACAGGCTTTCCTATTAGTCACAGAAAGACGTTGAAATGTTATTGACAAATTAGATTCTCTCTGTCTGTCTGTCTGTCTCTGTCATTCTCTATCGCTGTCTGTCTGTCCCCGTGTCTATCCTATATTCCTCTCTCTCTCTCTCTCTCTCTCTCTCTCTCTCCCCCCCCCCCCCACCCCTAACTCCGATCATTTCAGAACTGTTGTACTAATTATTTTCCCCCCACCCCTAACTCCACCCCCTTTTTTCTTTTTAACTCCCCCCCCCACCCCTTCACCTTTCAACCTTTCTGCCTAGGATGACACGTGCCAAGCATTTTTTTTTTTTTTCTTTTGGAATTCCTATGCCGATCCACAGACACAGTCAAAAACAGAACCAGACGGCATGCAAGAACAGACGATAAATTAGCGTAGTAATCAACCGACCAAGTGGTATGATTCAGTGGGGAAGGAAAAAAAAAACAAAAAACAAACAACAGCAGACGATTAATTACTTTTTTTCTTCTTTTTCTTTTGCATTGATCATGCAGTGAAGCAGACAACGGAGGAGAAGTCTTGCAGAGATGAACGGATGTTGCAGACACGTCAGATGACAGTCTGTGTGTGTGTGTGAGGGTAAGGGGGAGGAGGGGAGTGCGGGGTCTGGGGGGAGGGACACGGGGGGGGGGGGGGTTGGGGGGAGGGGGAGTGGGGAGGGGAGGCAAGAGGGGGATAAGGGGGTGGTGGGGGGTAAGGAGGGATGAAGGGGGGGGGGGGGGAGAGGAAGGGTCCTTGTCTTGTGTCTCGTGGCAGAAGAACGTAGTTTCTATGTGGGGGGGGGAAAGATACCAAAGGAAGAGGAAGGGAGAGAGAGAGAGAGATACGGATACGGATACGGATATCTATTCATGTATAGGCCATTGCGCCCTCATGAAGGGGTACATACACATGATCATGTAAGAAAAACAACAAAAAATGAGCAGTCTTGTCATCAAGAACAAACTTCAGTATTCTAAGACATCAGAGTTGATCGCAGTGTCTGAATGCTTTAAACAAATAAACTGACAAATTGCGAACGGTCTGTTCATGCCGAGAAGCCATGAGTAATGCTAATCTATGTTGACTGGGAAATTTACAGAATTTGGATGATATATATCTTGTTCTTAAGTCATGCAGGACAGGACAAGTTAGGACGGACTGTACTTCATTTTCTTCCTCCAGAGAGAGAGAGACAGAGAGAGAAACAGACAGACAGAGCCCCCCTACACACACACACACACACACACACACACACATCACCTAACTTTTATTCTGAAAAAAGTTAGGTGATGTGTGTGTGTGTGTGTGTGTGTGTGTGTGTGTGTGTGTGTGTGTGTTTGCTTGGGATTATATCACAAGACAAACAGAAATGTCAAAGCACAAATATCCTTACAGATTTAAAACGGAATGCTTTTTTTTAATAAATACTTTCGTACGAGGAACTGATTTGAATCCTTTTAAAGACACGGAGACATATCC
>NC_134878.1:24934201-24941701 GCF_041734735.1 Babylonia areolata
ACACACACACACATACACACACACACACACACTCACACACGCGCGCACGCACACACACATACACAAACACACACTCACACGCGCGCGCGCACACACACACACACACACACACACACACACACATTCAATCCCGAAGTCTGGTGAACTTTCCTTTCCTGTCCAATATTCTTTCACCAGTGTGTGCTAAACTGCAACACCCCCCCCCCCCCTCCTCGGACCCCCGACCCCCCGGGACCCCTCACTCCCAATGCCACTCTCTCCCCTCAGCAAGGTGCCAGCATCTGAAGCCCCCCCCCCCCATGCACCCCCCCCCCCAACCCCACCCACACACGTTGGGAAGATGAGGAAAGAGCCAGGCGCATTGACAGCCCAGTGGTTAGTCTGACTAAGAGCGCTGGACTTCCGATCTGAGGGTCCTGGGTTCGACCTCGGTATCGGCGTGTCGTTGGTAAAGTGTGTGTTGGTAAAGAGTGTGTGTGTGTGTGTGTGTGATTTTTTTTTCTCCTTTTTCGATCTCCCACGTCAACAGACGTACAGATCTGCAAGTGCTTTAATTCCCCTTCGTGTATAAACCTCATGAAGATGATCAAGATCGCATGTTAAAGCTCCCCGTAAAATGCTGTCACTTTTCGCATGGTGGGTACAACGTGGCATTTTTTTTTTTTTATCTCGTTTTTTCCAAGTCTCCCAGGTCAACAGATGAGCAGACCTGCTAACTTATGCCTAAATCCCCCCCCACCCCCACCCCTTTCGTGTGTGAACCGCATGAAGACGATTAAAATTAAAACGCACGTTAAAACTCCCCGTAATTCGTGACAGCGTTCGTTGGGTCATGGAACCAAGAACACACCCTGCACACTGCCGAAGAAAAAAGAAAAAAAAAAAGAAAAAAAAAAGATCCAAGGCCTTCAAGACTCACTTGTGATACACTTAAAAAAAAATCCAAGCTTTTTATGTATTGAGTATAATTTCAAAATGTAATGTTTAAGATGAGAAAGATCAGTTTAAAGTAAATTAAGTCCCCTAGCATTAATTACAGAGTAATTTCCCTTTTTTTTACTATCTGCACCAAAAACGTTTGCAAAATAAATAAAACTTCCATGCTGAGCAAAAGAAGTCCCTGTTTGAACAGAAAATGATAATAATGACTGCTCTTGTTGTTGGGTCAGAATATCAGATCAAAGTGCCAAGTTTAGAGAATACAAAAAATATAAATATAACAGTAAATGCAGTTTGCATATAATCAGGCTTCATTTTTATTTTTATGTGCCCATCCCAGAGGTGCAATATTGTTTTAAACAAGATGACTGGAAAGAACTGAATTTTTCCTATTTTTATGCCTAATTTGGTGTCAACTGACAAAGCATTTGCAGAGAAAATGTCAATGTTAAAGTTTACACACAGACACAGACACACACACACAGACAACCGAACACCGGGTTAAAACATAGACTCACTTTGTTTACACAAGTGAGTCAAAAAAAGGTGCATGGCTGACGATGTGGCGGGGCATGCAAAATAGTCGTGAACGTAAGATCAAACCAGCAGATATGGGTGAAGGGGAGGGTGTGTGTGTGTGTGGGTGGGGGGGGGGGGGGGGGCACAGAGCAGCGTGTCACGTGACATCAGAACATTGTCCAGCTCAACAACGGGGAGGACTAGATCAAAGATGGGGCTGGCAGAATTTTATCCCCCTGTGTTCGCGGGCTGGGACTTCAACACTCACTCGTATGTACGTGTGGGCTTACACATGCACTGTTCCCCCCCCCCCCCCGCCCCGCGCGCGTGTGTGTGTGGACGGTACACTCTGATAAGTGTCCAGAGACCAGAACTGTCCACTTCCGGATGTCAGATCTCTGCAGGGGGGGGGGAGGAGGAGGAGGAGGAGGAGAAGAGGGAGGGGTGTGAACCTTTTAATGTCAGCAGTGCCAGCCAAGACTGTGAACTGTAAATGAACGTCACTGTCACCAACGGCCCTGGCCCCTTCTTGGTTAGACTGACGAGGGGCCACAAAACTTAACACGACACCTGACATGCAGAAGAATGGTACCACTGCTGTCCTCACTCATTTCCCAACCAGCAGTTTTGTCCCAAAAGGAGGGGGCGTGGGGGGCGGGGGCGGGGGGAGGGAGTGAGAGAAGGAGGGAGGGGTGGTGTAGGTGGTGGGTGCGGGGATGATAAGACAGGGACAATGGGGGGAGAGGAGGGAGAGGGGGAGAGAAGGCAGTGAAAAGAAGAATGCACGATGTCCAACTTCCTCATCTCTCCCCCCCCCCCCCCTTCCTCCCCTCTCCCCTCCAAAGACATCGAGTGGTCTCCAGCACCAACCCCCCCCCCCCCCCACACACACACACACCACCACCACCACCACCACCACCAACTTCCAGGTGTGTCTGCCGTGGTCCCCAATTTCCTGATCGGAAGCCAGACATTTCCAGAACAATTTCCTAAATGGGTCTGGAGTACCTGCCTAGACTTTGAAGAGACAGGAGCTTGTCCAGTCTAGGTTTTTGCCTGGGAGAGAGCGAGGGAGAACACACACACACACACACACACACACACACACACACACACACACACACACACACACACACACACACACACTTATAGTGAATAGACGTTAAACTGAAGAAAACACACACACAACACACACACAACACAAACACACACACACACACACACACACACACACACACACACACACACACAACACAACACACACACACACACACACACACACACACACACACGCCCGAAACAACAACAGCTACAGTAATCCCTTATGTCTTTTTGTACGAGGGGACGAGTGGAGGACAGGGTGTGGGGTGGGGGGGGGGGGGGTATGACCGCCTTCAGCCAGAAGTTCTCTGTCATGGCACGAGCGTGTCATACATGCTCAACATGCTCAGGACAGGCGTCTGTGTATTCCAGAGCCACCATCATCCCACTGCACCTCACCCACCACTTTTTGTACACGTTCTCAAGTGTCCTGGGGGTTTTTTTTTTGTCAGTCACAGAACAACCCCGCAACCCGCCGGTGACGCTGGAACATTGTGACTCTGTTATTTATTTTATTTTTATTTTTATTATTATTACTATTATTATTATTATTATTATTATATTATTATTATTATTACTATTTAAAATTTTTTTTTATTTATTATTTTTTTGAACGCTAATAGTTGACT
Source organism: Babylonia areolata (assembly GCF_041734735.1). NCBI lineage: Eukaryota > Metazoa > Mollusca > Gastropoda > Neogastropoda > Buccinidae > Babylonia > Babylonia areolata. Next base: position 24,937,390 of record NC_134878.1, read on the forward strand.
TCATCAAGTTTTTGCGCCTTATACATATTATTAGTAGTCGTAGTAGTTCTTTTTTTTATGTAGTCATCTATTATTTATTAACTCTTTTTTCTCTCTCTCTCTCTTTCTTTTTTTCTCAAGGCCTGACTAAGCGCGTAGGGGTACGCTGCTGGTCAGGCATCTGCTTGGCAGATGTGGTGTAGCGTATATGATGGATTTGTCCGAAGGCAGTGACGCCTCCTTGAGCTACTGAAACTGAACCTGAAACTTTGTCCTTGTTGTTGTTGTTGTTGTTACTGTCGTTGTTGACAGCGCTGTTAACTGTCATCGTTATCGTCATGATTACGTATCAGTTTATAAATTATCTTATCAGTGGTAAACAATTTTTATAAAGTGGTCGAAAAAAACAACAACCAACAACAACAATAACAGCAGTAAAAACGATCCAACTGACCACGATCAGAGCACACATCACAGCCACTCGACAGACGGCAGTAGAAGACCCGCAAACAACTATAATTCCTGACGCGCCACTGAGGCGGTAACAGAAATCCCCAGTGTGTGCTCAAACCTGCATTCCCACAACACACACACACACACACACACACACACACGCACGCACGCACACTGCTCTCTATCTCATCAACCCCCACACCACCTCACCTTACCACTACGGAAAAAAAACACCATCCGACCATGACTGGCCAATAGTTGCAAGTAAACTGTGATGTGACTCTTCGAGAAATGTTCTTTTCGTGGTTTTGCTTCCTCCACCACACACCCCCTCTCTCCCCTCCCCAGCACACCCCAACCCATCCCCCACCACCTCACACACCCCCCCACACACATTCTTTTTTTTTTTCAAAACAGTGCAGTACCCGTGAGTGAAACAGACCTGAGCAAGGAAAAGAATTCATTTCAAAGGTAATTCCTTCTCCCAGCTACCAGACAACTGAAACCTCTGAATGCAGTGAGAGAATGCGACAAGCCACTTGCTGGTTGGTTGGTTGGTTGGTTGTTGGTAATGTCGAGCGTGTAATCCGTGGTTTTCAATCATTATACATGTTCAGTGAGTCAGTGTGTGCGCCCCCGCGCCGCGCGCGCGCGTGTGTGTGCGTGTGTTTGTGTGTGCACGTACGTGCTTTAGCGTGTGTATGTGCATGCGTATACAAGCGCGCGAGTGTTAGTGCAGTGCAGTGCAGTGCAGTGCAGTGCAGTGCAGTGCAGTGCAGTGTGTGTGTGTGTGTGTGTGTGTGTGTGTGTGTGTGTAGTGTAATGTAGTGTAGTGTAGTGTAGTGTAGTGTAGTGTGTAGTGTGTAGTGTGTGTGTGTGTGTGTGTGTGTGTGTGTGTGTGTGTGTGTGTGTGTGTATGTAGCCCGAGTGTAGTGTGTGTGTAGCCCGGGTGTAGTGTGTGTGTGTAGGTGTGCGTACGTATGTGTGCGCGCACGTGGTTGGTGTGTGCTCCCACGCAGGCACTAGCTAGTGTTCAGATTCACACACACACCCACACACACACACACACACACACACACACAGACACACACACACACACACACACACACACACACACACACACACACACTCACGTCACAGTCGACGCGGTTGTCTTTCAGTTCTGCAAACTAGTGCCCTGAAATAAAGGACGGTACATGGATGATATCAAACCTCTCACATCCCCACCCCCGTTCCAGACACTCTCTCAGAGACAGGACGTGGAGTGGATCATCCCATGTACTTCTTCTTCTTCTTCGTTCGTGGGCTGCAACTCCCACGCGTTCACTCGCATGTACACGAGTGGGCTTTTACGTGTATAACCGTTTTTGCCCCCGCCATGTAGGCAGCCATACTCTGTTTTCGGGAGAGTGCATGCTGGGTGTGTTCTTGTTTCCATAACCCACCGAACACCGATGTGGATTACACGGGGTATTTAACGTGCGTACTTATCTTCTGCTTGCGTGTACACGCGAAGAGGGTTCAGGCACTAGCACGTCTGCACATAATTAGGTTGACCTGGGAGATCGGAAAAGAAAAGTCTCCACACTTTACACGTTGCCATGGGTTCAGTGTGCCAAGTGCGTGCTGCACACGGGACCTCGGTTGATCGTCTCGTCCGAATGACTACACATCTCAAGTTTGATTTTCCAGTCAAACCTGGAAGATAGGGCGAGAGCGGGATTCGAACCCACGCCCTCACGGACTCTTTGTATTGGCAGCTGAGCGTCTTAACCATTCTGCCATCTTCCTCCCTAAATTTGACATCACTCAAAAAAAACAAAAAACAAAAACAAAAAAAAAACCAGCACATGGCAAGGCAATCTCGACCATAATCAAACCCTTTTTCCAGCAACAGAAACATATACGCCAGGGTCTTTCGTTTCGTTGATTTTATCAGAGCCAAACTCCCCCCCTACACCTCCACCCCCCCACCCCCCGCCCCGGCCCCACCCCGCCCCACCCCCAACAGCTGTTTCTTTTCAATCAATGTCCTGCCCATTCCACAGACCATTCTTTCCAGTCTGGACGTCCACTCACCAGCAGGAAACGATAACAAAAAAAACAACAACAAAAACAAAAAAAAAAAACCCAAAGCAGACAACAACTTAACCGTTAGCAGACAGCAGCAGAACTGAACGCCGTGAGAAAATCACAATTCTCAACACGTCCTCACGATGACAGATAGTGGGCAGTGTTACTTCCCCTGAGGGAAGGGAGTGTGGAAGGGAGCGCTGTATGTTCACACGTTGGCATCACCCCCCCCCCCCTGCCCGCCCCCCCCCTCCCCCACCCACGGCCCCCCTCCGCCACCCCCCATGGAAAGTGATCCGATCACCAACTAGGCTGGCTGCGGTTAAAACAACAACAACAACAAAAAAAAAAACGTGAACGTGTCTCGCCACTTCGGTGATTTACTAGTCCCTCGTTTCCGGTGAGTGTCTGACACAGTTTTCTCTCTCTCCCCACGAACGGCGAAAGAGACGACGTTAACAGCGTTTCAGCCCAATTACCACCATCAAAATATTGCAAGCGCAAGGCTCTTATACTGAAGAGGTGAAATGTTGACAAAAGAATACCACAATTCTGACGACGGAAGCTAAAGGTTGGATCATTCATTCAGACACCCACTGGACATCCGAGGGGTGTGTGTAGAGGAGAAGAGAGGACTGGCCGTACTGAGTGAGTCAAAAACTCCACTCCTTCAACTGTTCCCTTCCTGAAAACTTCGCTTCCTCTTGTTGTGCGGAGTAAAGCACAAGGGGCGGACAGCAGGTCACTGTTTCAGTCACCAGATGACTATATCTTTTTTGGGTTCTACAGGATGCTAACCTCTTCACTGCGGTGAGAGAATTTAATCCATTCAGTTTCTTTGAAAGAAAATTATAATAAAAAAAAAAAAAAGCACGAGGCTAAGAATTCTTTTGGACTGCTTCTATTGATGTTAGTGTGTGTGTGTGTGTGTGTGTGTGTGTGTGTGTGTGTGTGTGTGTGTATACACGCATGTGTGTGTGTGTATGCATGTGTGCGTATGCATGTGTGTGTGCGTGCGTGCATGTGTTTTTCTCTGTGTGTGTGTGTGTATGTGTGTGTGTGTGTGTGATGTGCGAGTTTGTTTTTTGTTTTGTTTGTGTGTGTGTGTGTGTGTGTGTTTATGTGCGCGCGCACGCGCGTGCGTGCAGCGATGACGTGATGCTGTGATTCCAAAGCATAACCAAGGAACCCATGCTTACCATCAGAGAAGGGGGACGGGGTCTGTGCCCAATAGTTTGTGGAGAGAAAAACGACATCAAATGATGTTACAGTCTGTGTCACACACAACAATTAGCATCAGCCAGCCAAAATACATCTGGCAGGGAGATAGCGTACAGTGTTTAAAGAGAGGTGGACAGAGGGAGAGGGGGAGATGAGAGAGAGAGTGAGAGAGGAGAGAGAGAGTGAGTGAGAGAGAGGAGAGAGAGAGTGAGTGAGAGAGAGGAGAGAGAGTGAGAGAGAGGAGAGAGAGAGAGAGAGAGTGAGAGAGAGTGAGAGAGAGGAGAGAGAGAGACAAGACAAGACAAGACAATGGTTTATTTGTTAGGCCTCCGGCCCATAACAAAGGAGTGGGCCACTAACAAAAATATTACATAATGAATCAAATAGTGTGAATAATATATCAATGCACATGTGACTTGCAAGCTCTCTCTCTCTCTCTCTCTCTCTCATTATCTCTCTCTCTCTCCTCTCCCTTCCCTCAAACACATGCACGCACGTATATACACACCCACATGCACGCTCGCGCGCTAAACACACAGATCCAGCGATCTGGGTAAAGAGGAGAGAGAGAGAGAGTGAGAGAGAG
>NC_134878.1:24951701-24954201 GCF_041734735.1 Babylonia areolata
CTGCTCTCATGGTGACCTCAGTTTCGATACCCCTCCACTTCCGTGCTTGGTGTGAGTCCTGTCAGTGTGTCGGCAGATTCATGGGCATGGAGGGGCTGTTGTTGGAGGGACGTGGTGGCGGTCTCCACTCTGGGAGGGACGCTCACTCAGTCTGGCTCCGCGACTAAGCCATTATTGTCGTCAGTAGGGGGCTTAGTAGGTGGTGTCCTTAGTGCGTTAAATCAGAACAAGCACCACTAAACGCCACCGAAGTGACTCAGCAGCAGCGCAGGGTCTCCTCTGGTGTGTGGCCTCCTGGCGACCTAACAGCGATGGTTCCCTGCGGACTGCTAGGAGTGTGACAGACGAACAAGGGTGTGGCTGTGTATGAGGGACTCGAAATGAGCGGCGTGGGAGTAATGTTAATGAAACGGTGCAGATGACGGGGCAGCAAAACAACAACAACAACAACAACAAAAAACAACAACCCAAAACAAAAAACAACAACTACACAGTCGACTTAATATCGCGATGTTATGACGAGGGCGTCACACCGACTCAAAGCTCACACAGACCCAGGGGAAAAGACCTAATTCATGGGAATCACATTATCAAACGATGGAAGAAATTCCGTGAAAATGTGTCCTCGCTTCAATCACTGTCAGAACCGCTGCAGCCACGGTCTGGAACAGGTCGGGCAACGAAGCGCACGCGACGTGCCGAAGAGCACGTGCTCCGATGGAGGTCTGAGCGTGAGTTCCACAGTCCATGAGTGGTCGGAGTCCTCTGGGAGACTGGCGGACAGGATTCGAAATCCGAAGGAAATGAAGCACGGTATGTGGTTTTCAAGACAGGGATACTTTTGACTGTGTTTACATGGAGACAGGATAATATTTCATCTGAGAGAGAGAGAGAGGGGGGGGGGGGAGAAAGGGAGAGAGAGAGGGGGGAGGGAGGGAGAGAGAGAGAGGGACAGACAGACAGACAGGGAAGGAGACAGAAACAGAGACGGAGAGAGCAAAAAGCACACTTTAAAACTTGAGCTAGCGCTAGAATAATGCAGCATCCCATTTGCAAAATTGCAGGATTTGCTGTGTTTCAGGCCAAACAATTACACGTGTTATTCTTTTTTTTTCTCCATATTTCATCGTTTCTACTCATTTGTCACGTCAAGGCTGGATAAAGAACTTCATTTCAGCTTGGTGGGGACTTATCAAAAGGATGACACGGAGAGAGAGAGAGAGAGAGAGAGAGAGAGAGAGAGAGAGAGAGAGAGAGAGAGAGAGTACGAAATATTCTTCTTTTTAAATGATAACACAGAGAGACAGAGAGAAAGAGAGACCAGGACACACACACACACACACACACACACACACACACACACACACACACACACACACAGAAATTGTATTTTTCCATGGCATTAAGATGGTGTGTGTGTGTGTGTGTGAGAGAGAGAGAGAGAATGTGAGACAGTGTGTGTGTATGTGTGTGTCTGTGTCTATATGCCTGTATGCGTGTTCTTGTATGATATCATGTAAAAGAGAAAATGAGACAGAAAGAGAGATACAGAGAAAGAGACAGACAGACAGACAGACAGACACAGAGATAAGCCAGAGAGAGATAACTCGTACCATGATTATTTCCCCCTGCGGACCAGGTACGAGCATTCTCGTATCAACACACCACACCATTCTAATTTCGTTCATCCTTGCTTGGTACAGTTGGCATTCGAAACTGAACCGTTTACTGATTCCAGAAGCGTGACAACGAAACTGTGTTTGACCGATCAAAATAACAATGTTTCATCGATCTTCACTGTTTTAGAAAACCACCTTGTTTTCAGCAGTGGTCTCATGGAGTGCTGGTCCAGGAAGAGTTGTAACAGGCATGAAGCTAAAGGATAGAACGAGGTAAGAAATGGCGGAACAGATAGACAGAGAGGAGACAAAGATAGAACGAGGTAAGAAATGGCGGAACAGATAGACAGAGAGGAGACAAAGATAGAACGAGGTAAGAAATGGCGGAACAGACAGACAGAGAGGAGACAAAGATAGAACGAGGTAAGAAATGGCGGAACAGATAGACAGAGAGGAGACAAAGATAGAACGAGGTCAGAAAAGGCGGAACAGATAGACAGAGAGGAGACAAAGAACGAGTTAAGAAATGGCGGAATAGATAGACAGAGAGGAGACAAAGATAGAACGAGGTCAGAAAAGGCGGAACAGATAGACAGAGAGGAGACAAAGATAGAACGAGGTCAGAAATGGCGGAACAGATAGACAGAGAGGAGACAAAGATAGAACGAGTTAAGAAAAGGTGGAACAGATAGACAGGGAGGAGACAAAGATAAAACGAGTTAAGAAATGGCGGAACAGAAAGACAGAGAGGAGACAAAGATAGAACGGATTAAGAAATGGCGGAACAGATAGACAGAGAGGAGACAAAGATAGAACGAGGTCAGAAATGGCGGAACAGATAGACAGAGAGGAGACAAAGATAGAACGAGTTAAGAAATGGC
>NC_134878.1:24961701-24974201 GCF_041734735.1 Babylonia areolata
GAGGGAGAGAGAGAGGAGGGGGAAAGAGGGGGACAGAGAGAGAGAGGAAGGGTGGGATAGAGGGAGGGAGAGAGAGAGGAGGGGGGGGAAAGAGGGGGACAGAGAGAGAGAGAGGAAGGGTGGGATAGAGGGAGGGAGAGAGGGAGGAGGGGGAAAGAGGGGGACAGAGAGAGAGAGAGAGGAAGGGTGGGATAGAGGGAAGGAGAGAGAGAGGAGGGGGAAAGAGGGGGACAGAGAGAGAGGAAGGGTGGGATAGAGGGAGGGAGAGAGGGAAGAGGGGGAAAGAGGGGGACAGAGAGAGAGAGAGAGGAAGGGTGGGATAGAGGGAGGGAGAGAGAGAGGAGGGGGAAAGAGGGAGACAGAGAGAGGGGGAGAGGAAGGCTGTGATAGAGGGAGGGAGAGAGGAGGGGGAAAGAGGAGGACAGAGAGAGAGAGGGAGAGGAAGGGTGGGATAGAGGGAGAGAGAGAGAGAGGAGGGGGAAAGAGGGGGACAGAGAGAGAGGGAGAGGAAGGGTGGGATAGAGGGAGGGAGAGAGAGAGAGGAGGGGGAAAGAGGGGGACAGAGAGAGAGAGAGGAAGGGTGGGATAGAGGGAGGGAGGAGGGGGAAAGAGGGGGACAGAGAGAGAGAGAGAGAGGAAGGGTGGGATAGAGGGAGGGAGAGAGGGAGGAGGGGGAAAGAGGGGGACAGAGAGAGAGAGAGAGAGAGAGAGAGAGAGAGGAAGGGTGGGACAGAGGGAGGGAGAGAGAGAGGAGGGGGAAAGAGGGGGACAGAGAAAGAGAGGGAGAGGAAGGCTGGGATAGAGGGAGAGAGAGAGGGAGGAGGGTGAAAGAGGGGGACAGAGAGAGAGAGGGAGAGGAAGGTTGGGATAGAGGGAGGGAGAGAGAGAGGAGGGGGAAAGAGGGGGACAGAGAGAGAGAGAGGGAGAGGAAGGGTGGGATAGAGGGAGGGAGAGAGAGAGGAGGGGGAAAGAGGGGGACAGAGAGAGAGAGAGGGAGAGGAAGGGTGGGATAGAGGGAGGGAGAGAGAGAGGAGGGGGAAAGAGGGGGACAGAGAGAGAGAGAGGGAGAGGAAGGGTGGGATAGAGGGAGGGAGAGAGAGAGGAGGGGGAAAGAGGGGGACAGAGAGAGAGAAGGAGAGGGAGAGGAAGGGTGGGATAGAGGGAAGGAGAGAGAGAGAGAGGGAGGGAGAGGAAGGCTGGGATAGAGGGAGGGAGAGAGAGAGGAGGGGGAAAGAGGTGCACACACACACACACACACACACACACACACACACACACACACAGAGACAGAGAGAGAGACAAAGGGTGGGAGGGAGAGAGGAAGGGAGAAAGATATGGAGAGACAGAGACAGACGCACAGTGAGACAGACAAAATGAGACCGACAGATACAGAAACAGAGAAGAGGGGGGGGGGGGGTAGAGAGGGGAACAGACAGACAGACAGACAGACAGACAGATCACAGCTCACCCTTTGAACTCGTGCTAACGCTGGAAACTGATGTGCCTCCCATTTTGCAGAATTGCAGGATTTGCATGTTGGTGTTGGTTTGTTTGCTTGTTTGTTTGTTTGTTTGTTTTCCTGTCCAAGTCCTTTGTATCCATTTTTCTTGCAGTTCCCGTTTTTTTTATCAATTTATTTGTCACGTCAGGACTTGATGATAAACTTCATGTCTGCTTGGTGTGTGTGTGTGGGTGAGTTGGGGGGGTAGGGGGTGGGAGTAATGACAATAATAAATACACAGAGGAGACAAGAGAGAGAGAGAGAGAGAAAGGGGAGAAGGGAGAGAAAAGAGAAGCAAAAAGAATATGATACGAGGGAGAGAAAGGAGGAGTAAGCGACAGAGAGAGAGAGAGAGAGAAGGGAAAAGCGAGAGAAACACACACACACACACACACACACACACACACACACACACACACACACACACACACACACACCAAAAAAAAACCCAAAAAAAAACCAACAAAAGAAAACATGTCTTCATCAGACAGGATACACGTGTTCTTAAACAAAACAAACCACAGGAAGTGACGACATTCGAATCTCCATCAAAGGGAAACAACCATACTAACAAGTGGATCGGAAATGCAGGAGACATTTTGTTTGGGGGCCCGTGAAGAACGCCACGCAGAGGGCACTCGACAAAAGAAAGAAAGAAAGCAAGAAAGCAAGAAAAGAAAAGAAAGGAAAAAAGAAAAAGAACAAAATGCTCTGCGGGATTTACATACAAGTACGGCCACAGAAAAAACAACAAAAGGTGGATCGGAAATGTCGGAGACTGACACACACACACACACACACACACACACACACACACACACAGAGACAGAGAGAGAGAGAGAGAGAGAGAGAAACAGACAGAGACAGACACCACAGACACACACACACACACAGAGAGAGAGAGAGAGAGAGAGAGAGAGAGAGAACACTGAACACTGAACACTGAAATGTTTAATGTCATTGGCTGTAAAGCACTAGTGACATAGTAAGGTATAAATCATAACAAAAATGGTGCAAAACAAATAAAATGGAACAGAAAGGGAAAACATAATCAAAGTAAACATGAGAGAGAGCGAGAGATGCAGACAAAGTGACAGAGATAGGGACAGAGATAGAGACAGGCAGACACAGACAACGAGAAAGAGAGAGAGCGAGACAGAGAAAGAGACAAGGACTGAAAGAGACAGACAGCAGAGATGCAGAGAGAGAGAGAGACAGAGACGGAGAGACAGATACAGATATAGAGACAGAGAGAGACCCAGAATGAGAAAGAGAGAGAGAACAGAGGTGCAGTGAGACAGAGACGCAGACAGAGTGAGTGAGAGAGAAAGAGAGAGTGAGTGAGTGAGAGAGAGAGGGAGAGAGAGAGACGGGGAGACAGGGGAGGAGACAGAGAGTGAGAGAGAGAGAGAGGGAGAGAGACGGGGAGACAGGGGAGGAGACAGAGAGTGAGAGAGAGAGAGGGAGAGAGACGGGGAGACAGGGAGGAGAGATAGAGTGAGATAGGGAGAGAGAGGGAGAGAGGGAGTGAGTGAGAGAGAGAGACGGGGAGACAGGGGAGGAGACAGAGAGAGAGGGAGAGGGAGAGAGACGGGGAGACAGGAAGGAGAGATAGGGTGAGAGAGGGAGAGAGAGAGGGGGATAGAGAGAGGGAGGGAGGGAGAGAGACGGGGAGACAGGGAGGAGAGATAAAAGGAGAGAGGGAGAGAGACGGGGAGACAGGGAGGAGAGACAAAAGGAGAGAGGGAGAGAGACGGGGAGACAGGGAGGAGAGACAAAAGGAGAGAGGGAGAGAGACGGGGAGACAGGGAGGAGAGATAAAAGGAGAGAGGGAGAGAGACGGGGAGACAGGGAGGAGAGAGGGAGAGAGAGAGAGTGAGTGAGAGAGAGGGAGAGAGAGAGACGGGGAGACAGGGGAGGAGACAGAGTGAGAGAGAGAGAGGAAGAGAGACGGGGAGACAGGAAGGAGAGGGAGGGAGAGAGAGAGGGAGAGAGAGAGACGGGGAGACAGGGAGGAGAGATAGAGTAAGAGAGGGAGAGAGAGAGGGAGGGAGAGAGGGATAGAGAGAGGGAGGGAGGGAGAGAGACGGGGAGACAGGGGAGGAGAGAGAGGAGAGAGAGAAGGAGAGAGTGAGAGTGAGAGAGAGAGTGAGAAAGAGAGGGAGAGACGGGGAGACAGGGGAGGAGAGAGAGAGAGAAGGGAGGGAGAGAGAGTGAGAGAGAGAGAAGGGGAGACAGGGGAGGAGAGAGAGAGGGAGAGAGAGAGGGGGTGAGAGAGTGAGTGAGAAAGAGAGGGAGAGACGGAGAGACAGGGGAGGAGAAAGAGAGGGAGAGAGGGAGTGAGAGAGAGAGAGAAACTGGGAGACAGGGGGAGGAGAGAGAGAGAAGGGGGAAGAGGGAGAGAAGGGGAAGAGAGAGAGAAGGGGGGAGAGAGAGGGGGAGAGAGACATAACTGTCTTGAGAAGAGAAGAGAAGAGAAGATACGACATTTCTGTTCCGGAAGCCAAAACTTGTAAGTGAAGGAGGGAAAGGGGCTCTTCACTACAAGAAAACGGAGTAAAATAACTATGGCACAACCACTGGGAGAAAAGTGAAAGGAAGGGAAAACAGAAGACGGGGGTTGGGGGGGGGGGGGGGGTACAGGGTACAGGGTACAGTAAGAGTTGGGGCCTCGAGAATGAATGATGTTCAGAAGGAGAGTGAGACAGATGGATGGAGAGACATACAGACATTTACAAACATAAGCACATGTACACACACACCACCACCACCACCACCACGACTACCAAGAACAACAATACTAACAAGAGTGACAGACAGGCGGTAAGTGTCTCTCTCTCACACACACACGCACGCACGCACACATACCAGTAGCCATCTGCGCATTCACAGACAGACTCATGAGCATCCCCACCACCACTACCCTCCCCCCCGTTCCCCAGCTGGATGACAACGATGGTCATCATCGATCTCGATGGACACACACAAACACCACCACCACCACCACCTAGACCAATCTCTCCTTCCATTCCCACCCCCTGCCCCTACGAAACACTAATACCTTTCTCCCCCCAACACCCTGACTCTCTCCTCCACAACCTCCTCCTCTCCTGCACCCTAAACAAACCTCACTGTCCCCTCCAGCCCCCACAACCCCACTCTCTCTCCTCCGCAACCCCACTCTCTCTCCTCCACAACCCCACTCTCTCCTCCACAACCCCTGTCTCTCTTCCACAACCCCAATCTCTCCTCAACCCCACTCTCTCTTCCACAACCCCACTCTCTCTTCCACAACCCCACTCTCTCTTCCACAACCCCACTCTCTTATCCACAACCTCACTCTCTCTTCCACAACCCCACTCTCTCCTCCACAACCCCACTCTCTCCTCCACAACCCCACTCTCTTCCACAACCCCACTCTCTCCTCCACAACCCCACTCTCTACTCCACAACCCCACTCTCTCCTCCACAACCCCACTCTCTCCTCCACAACCTCACTCTCTCCTCCACAACCCCACTCTCTTATCCACAACCCCACTCTCTCCTCCACAACCCCACTCTCTTATCCACAACCTCACTCTCTTATCCACAACCTCACTCTCTTATCCACAACCCCACTCTCTCCTCCACAACCTCACTCTCTCCTCCACAACCCCACTGTCTCCTCCACAACCCCACAACCCCACTCTCTCCTCCACAACCCCACTCTCTTATCCACAAGCTCACTGTCTCCTCCACAAACTCTCTCTCTCTCTCGTCCACAACGTCATTCTCTGCTCCACATCCCATAACATAGCTCTATCCCCCCACCCTCCTGCCCCCCCCCCCCGACCCCCCCCCACCCCATGCCCCCGCCCCCCCCCCCCCCCCCACCTCAATCTCTTTCACCGCCACAACTACAACCTCACAAGAGAAAGACAGGAGCATCAACAAACTAATGATCAAAACGATCACACTCACCTGCACGTCCTCGACGATCCTCCACTGTCCAGCCCCCAAAGGTACCACCAGAAGCCGAGAACTTCTTCAGCTCCTCCCCCACTACACCCCCTTCCCCGTACCTCCCCTCACAACCCCCACGCCCCCCTCACACACACACACACACACACACACACACACACACACCACACACACACACACACAAAATCAACAACCACAAAAAAACCCACTCACCTGCACATACTTGACAATCTTGCACATCTCCAGTCCCAGGTGCCAGAAGCCGAAGAAATCCTCCGCTGCCGTGGGCGGCAGGCAGATGAGCACCACCAGCAGGTCGGCCACGGCCAGGTTCACCAGGAAGATGTTGGTCACGCTGCGCATGCGCGGGTTGCGCCAGACGGCGAAGCAGACGAGGCAGTTGCCGCCCAGCCCGACGATGAAGACGACGACGAAGAGGGCGATGAAAATCCAGCTGATGACGAGGGTGGCTGTTGGCTTGGTGGCGTCGTAGCCACTGTAATTGGTGGTGGTGGTGGTGGTGGTGGCGACGGTGAGGGTGGAGAGGGGGAAGGAGGAGGAGGAGGAGGGGTTGGTGGGGGTGGGGATGGTGTCGTTGTCGGCGGTGCTGAGGTTGAGGGGGAAGGGGGAGAGGGTGGTGATGTTGAGGATTGAGTATGCTGCTCCTCCTCCTCCTCCTCCCACTCCTCCGCTCTCGGTTATGTTGTGGGTGGACGTCGCCATCTTCTCTGGGGGGCCGAGGTGGTGTGTGTGTGGGGGGGGGGGGGGGGGGGGCGGGGGGGGGGTGGGCGGGTTATAAGATTTTCAAAGTCTTCTTCTTCCTTCTCTTCTTGCTCTCCTCCTCCTCCCCCCTCTATTCGTTTTCGCTTTTGTGTGTCTGGTCCTGAAAAGGACCCGCTTTAAATCTGATGGCTTGTCATTTATCAAACGCCAGAGCGGGTATCACTTGTTGCGAGCAGCTGTCTGTGTGGCTAGCCCTGCTGGACGGCGCAGGTGTCTGGTCAGCGCGCGAGAGATTGCTTCAAAGCGCCACGGGGCATCGTTTCTGAGCGCCCGGTCACTTCTTTGTTCTGTTTTCTTTGTTCTCGGGAACTGATGTGTTGGGTGTGAAATCGGATGCCCTTAAGCGCACACACACACACACACACACACACGCACACAGAGAATGTATCCAGCAACAACACGTTGAATGCTGACAAAGAAATGTTACACAAACATGGGGCCCGTAAAAAACAACAACAAAAAACACTTTAAACCGCTGTATCTCTTTGGAAAATAGATGATTGTGTGAGGAACAGTGGATCTGGTCTGACACGAGGAAAAATTCTTTATGCAGAATTCATCAAAGTTTGTGAGTCGCTCAGTTTGAAGTTCCTATCTCGTTGACACTCAATAACTTCTGCAGTCAGTGATTCAGAAAAATAAATAAATAGATAAATAAATAAACACACCGAAAACGGTCACTTGTGAGCATATATACAACTAGGAATAAAACACCAACCCCTTCGAAATACTCAGTTCATCGAGTGAGGAAAACGTAATTACTCAGTCACGTCAATCCATACACACCACGAAATAACTTCAAACTTTTTTTTTAATTTTTTTTTTTAGAGTGTTCGTTTTGTTGTTATTCTTTCTCACTGTGGTCTTGTTCACTTCAAGGGGCCAGCACAAAAATGATACCCTGATAATATCTCCTCTCCTCCAAGCACAGACACAAACACCCTTCCCTTTCAATAAATGAAATCGACGGAAACTTCTTTCTCACTTTCCGAACAAGAACAAGCCAGCAAAGACTTCCTTCTCTTTCCAAGCACGAAGAAATCAGCTACAACTTATTCCTCTTTCTCTCCATCCGCACAGGTAGAACTCAACAAAGACGTCTTCTCTTCCTCTCCTTTTGAACAGGTAGAAATGAACAACAACTTCTTTCTCTCCCTGTTAAACCCAAAGAAATCAACGAAGACTTTTTCCTAACACGAATAATATTGTCGTCAAGAAAAACAAAGCCATTACGGACAATTTGCCACCAAATCCTCCACAATCAATCTGCATGCAAATTTTTTTTTTTTTTAAACCGGGTTGAGCCGAGTGTCATTCACAACATCGCACAAATCGTCGGTCATTCAAATCGGAATGGTGGAGGGATGAATTGCTTTTGAAGTTTATTTCCAGACGGGCAAGTCACCAGTCTGGGCATCACACAGCTGCTGGCATTTCCACAGGGAACAGAGCGTTCTGCACTGTAAAACAACCCACTGCTTGGCTGGCTCAACAGGCCTCACCTGTGGGACACAGAAAGCAAGCCAGTAAACAGTCATGTCATTATCAACCAAAAAAAAGAGAAGTAAAATGACATCAGAAATAAAAATAAAGTAGGAAAGAAAGGAGAGACAGACAGGCAGACGCAGACAGAGATGGACAGAGACAAAGAGACAGACAGACAGAACTAAATGAAAAATAGAAAAGAAAGACAGAAAGACAAGGAGAAAGAAAAAAGACTATAGTAAAAATGGAGGAAAAGAAAGTCAAACAGAAAGAAAGAAATAAAGAATGAAAGAATGAATGAATGAATGAATGAATCTCTCCCGCAACTGTGGATCTGATTAAAGTCGGATAGATAGATAGACAGAAAGAAAGTAAAATAAAATAAAATCAAAACTCAAAAAAGGAATGGTCGGCTTGAATGAACTGACCTAACGAGCAACTGTGATACACGGGATATCAATCAGAAAATAAACTGATTTTTAAAAACCCCAAAATCGTGACAGACAGGGAGAACAAACAGCTGTGTGTGTGGAAGGGGGGGGGGAGAGAAATGATGAAAGCGGGAAGGAAATCAGGAAGGAAAGAAAGAAAGAGAGAAAGGGAAATGGAAGAAAGAGGTACAATAGAACGGAGGAAAAGCAGCGGACGGACAAAGCAGCGTGATTTGAATGGAGGAACTTAAAACAACAATTAAGGATATGATTAATATATATATATATATATATATATATATATATATATATATATATATATAATTGCGGCGGCAAAAAGATAGACAGATGGAGAGCATACAGACAAACAGAGGGGAACTGACAGAGAGAGAGAGAGAGAGAGAGAGGAGAGAGATGGGGAGAGAGAGAGGGGAGAGAGAGAGAGAGAGAGAGAGAGAGAGAGAGAGAGACCGTGGAAGACAGACACACAGACAGATGGAAAGAGATGGAGACAGGAAGAAAGAGAATGGGAAATGTATAGAAGCTGAGAGAGAGAGAAAAAATAGAGAGACGGAGGTAGACGGGATGAGAAAGAGACGCAGAGGTAGACAGAGAGTCAGAGAGAGACAGAGACAGAAAGAGATGGAAGAGAGAGAGTCAGTGAGTGACAGAGAGAGAGAGAGGAGAGAAAGATGGAAAGAGAGACAGAGAGAGAGAGAGAGATGGGAAGAGATAGAGACAGAAACATCCAGAGAAAGAAACAAAGACAGAGAAGAAATGGGGAGAGCGAGAGAGAGAGTGAGAGTGAGAGAGAGAGTGAGAGTGAGAGAGAGAGAGAGAGACCGTGGCAGGCAGACAGACAGACAGACGGGATAGAGAGAGAGAGAGAGAGAGAGAGAGATTGGAGAGAGGCAAGGGATGGAAAGAGAGACAGAAAGATGGAAAGAGACAGACAGACAACCAGACAGCGGAAGAGAGAGACAGACAGAGACAGAGACAGATAACCAGAAGAGAGAGACAGATAACCAGACAGAGGGGGAGAGACAGAGAGAGAGAGACAGAGAGACAAAGCAAACAGGAATGAAATCGGGCCATGTTGTGAACGGCATGTAATCAAACTCTTTGCGTCGAGCACGAACTTGGGTTTCTATGTTTCGGGGGAAGGGGGTAGGGGGGGAGGGGTTGGGGAGGTGGATGGGTGAGCCGGGAGTAGAATGAGGAGGAATCTCGAAGGGCTAGTGGGGTGGGGTGGTGGACATAGCGTGGGTGTGTGTGTGTGGGGAGAGGGGTGGGGGGGAGGGGCGGAGGGGGAGATCTAAAAAAACGACAGATTTCTGCCTCGCGTTTGAAACGAAAGCCCTCTTGAACTTTTCAAACCACCCCCCACCACCATCACCAACACATCACCCCCACTCTCCCACTTTACAATGGTAAAAGATCCTTCGCTTTACACACACACACACACACACTCCACCACAATCCATCCTCCCCCCCCCCCCCCCCCATCCCAATCTCTCTCTCTCTCTCTCTCTCCTTGGTATTGATTTGACCGCGCTCAACTGTTGGACAACATGAAAACGAACACTCGTGTCACGTTCTCTGGAGTCACCACCACTGGTTCCCTTGGGGAAGTCAGGGGGAGGGAACAGAGGGGGTAGGTAGGGAGGGAGGGAGGAAAGTTCACAGCGGGGGAAAAAAAAACTCATCATTTAAAGCTGGGTGTGGAGAATGGATGAGGTCTTGGGAAGAGGGGGGGGGGGAGGACGGAGGGCAGGAGTTGGGGGGGGGGGGGATACTTTGTAGATAAGAACATTTTGGTTATACACATAAATGTCCTCAGCTCGAGAAGCTCGATAATTACTTCCAAGGTAATGGAAACGGCTCGAAATGATTTGAAAGTAAGAAGTATTATGGAAGATATCCTCTCTCAGGTGGTTTTTTTTTTTTTTTTTTTTTTTTTTTGCTCCATTTGATGCGATCATAATGGAGCTTATCACTAACTCTGAGGGTGAGGGAAGGGGGAGGGAGGGGGGGGGGGTGGGGGAGGGGGCGATGTGGCAGAATCGGTTAAGCATTGAACTTCTGTTCCAGTGTTCACCAGCGATCAGGGTTCGAACCTCCCCCTTAACATTATGGTATGGTCTTCTTAAGGAGAGGGGGGTCGGGGGGAGAGGGGGGGGCGCGGGGGGAGGGGGGGGCGGGGGGGGGGGGCGCTTTGTTCCGGTTTTCCTCATACCTCCCAGGTGTGAATGGTTCCTGACCGACTGGGGGGAGAGGAGTGGGCCCCGCCTTCTACAAACTGGCCCTGAACACAGTGGACAAGAGTTCACGGCCATGATGATCGAAAAAGGGGTGGGGAGGAAGAGTGTGAAACAGACCGCAAAGGCAATGGCAATGGAGAGGGTGTGCAGACCCGCTTTTCGTCGGATTTTCGTCGGGGTTCCCTGGCTATTTTTAGTGAAAACCGCGTGCGCATGCGTGTCTCCATTTCCTGTTGTTGTTGTTGTTTTTTTCAGGTCACCGACGGGCTACAATTTCCTCGTGAAATCGCTGTTCTGACGAAAGGACTTTGAACATTTTCGGTGACTTTTTTGTGTGTGCAAATTTGCAAGCTATAGTTGCTTTATAATTACACCCATTATTTGGCCTAGAGGTAACGCGTCCGCCTAGGAAGCGAGAGAATCTGAGGGCGCTGGTTCGAATCACGACTCAGCCGCCGATATTTTCTCCCCCTCCATTAGACTTTGAGTGGTGGTCTGGACGCTAGTCATTCGGATGAGACGATAAACCGAGGTCCCGTGTGCAGCATGCACTTAGCGCACGTAAAAGAACCCACGGCAACAAAAGCGTTGTTCCTGGCAAAATTCTGTAGAAAAATCCACTTCGACAGGAAAAACAAATAAAACTGCACGCAGGAAAAAAATACAAAAAAAAAAAATGGATGGGTGGCGCTGTAGTGTAGCGACGCACTCTCCCTGCGGAGAGCAGCCCGAATTTCACACAGAGAAATCTGTTGTGATAAAAAGGAATACAAATACAAATACAAATTTACTTTAGTCCTCTATGTTTACTTCGAGCGTGTATCTTGTCAAACGTCTGCCTCTCCCAATTCGAACTGATCCAGTTAAAAACTCTGCCGAAAAGTTGTCTGAACGAAAGCAGTGCACATCCAGTGAAGCCAGTCACGGTAGTCGGGCTGTCCATGTCGTCATATGACCTAGTTCTCACGACGAAAAGTCCACCACAAAAGCGGGCCACACACCCTCCCTAATGTCTACATTCTGACTGGACACTGAAGAAGTGAACAGGGGGGGTTAGGACCGGGAGACGCCACTCACAGTGCATAATCGCTCACTCCTTTCCTTTCTGTATACTTCCTTAAATACATACACTCATTCAAAGACATACACACATTATACACCGTCACGTAAATGTTTAAGATACGTCAATATCAGAAATGACGACGGGCGCAATAGCCGAGTGGTTAAAGCGTTGGACTGTCAATCTGAGGGTCCCGGGTTCGAATCACGGTGATGGCGCCTGGTGGGTAAAGGGTGGAGATTTTTACGATCTCCCAGGTCAACATATGTGCAGACCTGCTAGTGCCTGAACCCCCTTCGTGTGTATATGCAAGCAGAAGATAAATACGCACGTTAAAGATCCTGTAATCCATCTCAGCGTTCGGTGGGTTATGGAAACAAGAACATACCCAGCATGCACACCCCCGAAAACGGAGTATGGCTGCCTACATGGCGGGGTAAAAACGGTCATACACGTAAAAGCCCACTCGTGTGCATACGAGTGAACGTGGGAGTTGCAGCCTACGAACGCAGAAGAAGAAGAAGAAGAAGAAATGATAATCAAAACAAACAAACAAAAAAGTAAACAGCCAATGAACTGAAAAGACAGACAAGGATTTTTTTTTTTTTTTTTTAATAACACACACATGGGAAACGAGAAACGAAAGTGTTCAAGTTCATCTTGAAGTATGACGACGACTTCAACAACAAAAAGTAATGGTACCACTGGTCTCCGCAGTTCTCCAGGAATATGCCCAAGTCTGGTGCTGCCACAAATGAGCTCCTCCAGGCCAAACAATCAAATCTTTTTTTAGGGCTGGCTTTCCAAGTCTGGTACCACCACGGAACTGCCTTCCTCTTCAACACAACCTCTCAAGAGTCAGCTCCACGCCACGATTGCTGATGGAAGTCGCTGTGGATCAAAGAGTCACTGTATCGTCCATTAACTTCATGTTGACGTTGGAAGTCGCCGTGGATTAGAGAGTCACTGTATCGTCCATCAGATTCATATTTACGCCCACCAGGCCGCGAACATCAAAG
>NC_134878.1:24976701-24984201 GCF_041734735.1 Babylonia areolata
GAGGTCCCGTGTTTGCAGCATGCATTTAGCGCACGTGAAAGAACCCACGGCAACAAAAGGGTTGTCCCTGGTAAAGTTCTGTAGAAAAATCCACTTCGATAGGAAAACCAATAAAATTGCAAGCAGAAAAAAATAATTAAAAAAAAATGGGTGGCGCTGTCAGTGTAGCGACGCGCTCTCCCTGGGGAGAGCAGCCCGAATTTCACATTGAGAAATCTGTTGTGAATAAAAAAAAAAGTAATACAAATACAAATACATGTTGCAAGATTTCCGTACGTGACTGCCATACTAAAAAAGAACCATTGTCCCCCCAACCCCTCTGTGAGACGTCAATCGTTAAGTCTGGAACACTTGTCCATTACTCTGTGAAGCGGAGTTCTTTTCTTAAACTCTGGACTGGGATACTCCGCCTTTGAAAGCTACCTCTTTTCGTGATATTAAACTGAAGAGCATGACCCAAATAAAATAAAATAGAGGCATGGAAACTATATGGTCTTGATTTAAATAAAGTGCCCCAGCCTGTGAAGAACGTTTATTTCAAAATGATTCTTAGAATCATCACAATTACGACATTACAAACAAACAAACAAACAAACGACAACAAGAACAAAAATGCGTAAGATTCTGACGTCAGGTTGTCTGTTTGGGTGAAAATACTATTTGCTGGTTTGTGTGCTTGCCTCTTTTGCTTGATGGTGGTTTGTTCTTTCCATCAGCTATTTTCCCCCCAACGGGTATACTTCGTTTGCCTAAATTGTGAAATGCGTATTTTGGGGTTTTCCTGCTGCTCTTCTGTCCTCCTCCTCCTTTTCTTCTTCCTTCTTCCTCTTCCTCCTTTCTTCCTCTTCTTTTTCCTTCTTCTTCTTCCTCCTTTCTTCTTCCTCTTCCTCCTTCTTCCTCTTCCTCATTTCTTCTTCCTCTTCTTCTTCCTTCTTCCTTTCTTCTTCCTCTTCCTCCTTTCTTCTTCCTCTTCCTCCTTTCTTCTTCTTCTTCCTTTCTTCTTCTTCTTCCTCCTTTCTTCTTCCTCTTCCTACTTTCTTCTTCCTCCTTCTTCCTCTTCCTCATTTCTTCTTCCTCTTCTTCTTCCTTCTTTCTCTTCTTCCTTTCTTCTTCCTTTCTTCTTCCTCTTCCTCCTTTCTTCTTCCTCTTCCTTTCTTCTTCCTCTTCCTTTCTTCTTCTTCTTCTTCCTTTCTTCTTCCTCTTCTTCTTCCTTTCTTCTTCTTCTTTTTATATATATATAAGTACATACGGTCTTTCACTTGTGTCACAGAAGGCATGCGATCTTCTTAGCTTTATACGCGATCGAAAAAAAAAACCCCAAAAAAAACAAACCCGAAACGACAACAACAGCAGCAAAATTTTACGGGAACTGTGGAAGCAGGAAGACTTAACGGGAAGGCGAATAGAACCCATACGGAATTACAAACACTGCAGAATCGACTAGAAAACCATCGGCAAGTCAACTACGCTGTGTCACACAGCCGACAAACCTGGTGGAATCTTGTGATCATTTTATTGTTTTGTTTTGTTGTTGTTGTTACTGTTGTTTGTATGTTTGTTTTTTGCGCCCCAGGGACTCTTTATAGAGTTAATGAAGAAGAAGAAGAAGAAAGAGGAAGATGGAGGAAGAGGGATAGAAGGAAGGGGAGGACGAGGGGAAGAAGGAGGAGGAGGAGAAGAAGAAGAAGATGGAGGAGGAGGAGGAGGAAGAAGAAGAAGATGGAGGAGGAGGAGGAGGAGGAAGAAAGGAGGAGGAGGAGAATGAGGAGGAGGAGGAGAAGAAGAAGATGGAGGAGGAGGAAGAAAGGAGGAGGAGGAAAGGAGGTGGAGAAGGAAGGGGAGGACGAGGGGAAGAAGGAGGAGGAGGAGAAGAAGAAGAAGAAGAAGATGGAGGAGGAGGAGGAGGAAGAAAGGAGGAGGAGAATGAGGAGGAGGAGAAGAAGAAGAAGATGGAGGAGGAGGAAGAAAGGAGGAGGAGGAAGAAAGGAGGAGGAGGAGGAGAAGAGAGAAGAAGGAAGGGGAGGAGGAGGGAAGAAGGAGGAGGAGGAGAATGAGGAGGAGGAGAAGAAGAAGAAGATGGAGGAGGAGGAAGAAAGGAGGAGGAGGAAAGGAGGTGGAGAAGGAAGGGGAGGACGAGGGGAAGAAGGAGGAGGAGGAGGGGGGGAGAAGAAGAAGAAGATGGAGGAGGAGGACGTCGAAGAGGAGGAGGAGGAAGAAAGGAGGAGGAGGAAGAAAGGAGGAGGAGGAGGAGAAGAAGAAGAAGATGGAGGAGGAGGACGACGAAGAGGAGGAGGAGAAGGAAGAAAGGAGGAGGAGAAGAAGAAGAAGAAGATGGAGGGGGAGGAAGAAAGGAGGAAAGGAGGTGGAGAAGGAAGGGGAGGACGAGGAGAAGAAGAAGGAGGAGGAGGAGGAGTGGGAGGAGGAGAAAAAGAAGGAAGAAGAAGATGGAGGAGGAGGAGGAGAAGAAGGAAGAAGAAGAAGATGGAGGAGGAGGACGACGACGAAGAGGAGGAGGAGGAAGAAAGGAGGAGGAGCAGAAGAAGAAGGAGAAGAAGTGCTCCGAATGGGAAGAACAGAGTATTTTGCAGTGAAGTAAGCTGAACACTTTTAAGGTTTCTCACTTCAATCACTGCAAAGAAAAACAGAAAACTATCAAAAGAGCACAAAATTACCATTCTTTTTTTTTTTCTATATTTAATTTTTAATCTTCCTTTGAAATCGAAAATTCAAGATTCCTACAACGGCTAGACGTTTCTGTTTCAACTGCCTAGTAGGCGCGTCGATTCTTGCATTATTACAAAAAGCGAAAAAATCACGTGAACATTAAAATAAAATAATTAAACCAAGAATACAAGCAAGCTGGCGTGTTCAAATGCCACCCACGTATAAACTTTTCAAGTGTGGGGGGGTTCTTTAGCACTAAAATGGACACTCTCATACAGAGGAGATGGCCCTTTGGCCTTTTCCCATCTTGTATCAGTTTTGTCTGTTGCAAGATTACTTCTGTTTGAAACTCGACAACAGCCCCCCCCCCCCCCCCCCCCCCCTTCCCTGTCTCTCCTTCACAAACACGTCTCTCTTTTTCTGTCTTTGTGTGCATGTGTGTGTGTGTGTGTGTGTGTGTGTGTGTGTGAGAGAGAGAGAGAGAGAGAGAGAGAGAGAGAGAGAGAGAGAAGAGAGAGAGAATAATAATTATATAAGACAAATCGAACTTCATTATTTTCGAGGATGACACACGACCAGTTAGTACTGATATTCTTTTCCATCAGGTGCCAGCCTCAGATAAGATTTGTGCTACATTATCACACACACACACAGAGAGAAATAAATGTATATGTAAAGAGAGAAAGAGTTTGTGTGTGTGTGTGCGTGTGTGTGTGCGTATGTACGTACGCGCGCGCGTGTATTTGTCAAGTCAAGTCAAAATGATCTTCGTTGAGGATAAAGCTTTTTGGCACCCTCCGCTCAAAAAAACAAACAAACAAAAACAACGAAGAAAAGGGCTGAGTATGGGTCGGAAAAGGACAACATAAAATGAACCATTACAAGCAACACACAAGAGCGACAATACAAGCGCAAATAGTGAATAAACAGACACATGTGTGTGCGTGTATGTGTGTGTGTGTGTGTGTGTGTGTGTGTGTGTGTGTGAGAGAGAGAGAGAGAGAGAGAGAGTGTGTGTGTGAGTGTGTGTGTGTGTGTGAGAGAGAGTGTGTGAGTGTGTGTGTGTGTGTGTGTGTGTGTGTGTGTGTGTGAGTGTGTGTGTATGGGAGGGGGGGGGGTGCGTGCGTGCGTTCGTGCGTGCGTGCGCGCGAGGGTGCGCGCGAAGGTTGTGTGAGTATGTTTGTGTGCGTGCACAATAAAATGAAGCTGACTGTCTTTGCTATTGCTCGTAGATTTCTCGGACTTTTTACGACATTTGATATACTTTTGGAACTTTCAAAATTTCTTCGATTTTGTCTTGATTTAAATTTTTCGAATGGTGTTTTGTTAAAATATACATTGATCATTTCTGTTTTTTTTTCCTACTTCCTGATTATTGGTAATAATTTCGTCCGTTCCTTTTTTTTTAATTTCTTTCTTTTCTTTCTCCCCCCCCCCTCTCTCTCCTCTTTTCTTTCATTTTCTTTCTTTCCTTCTTTCTTCGGTTTTTCTCTTCTTTTTTTTATAATTCATTTATTTCAGTCTGCTTTTCTCAAACATTTTCTTCAGTTGTCTACATCTGAATGAAATGAAGAATTAGTCAGTTTTCATTGAAGATGGCTTTTGCACAAAAACAGGCCATCGTCATCAGTGTGTAAATTTGTAATGAGCCACAATTTAAGTTTATATTATGTATATGTGTTGAGAGTTCTATCTATCTATATAATTATATATATATATACACATATACATACATACATATACATACATACGGAAAACGATATCCTTAAAGGCAAAAGAAATACGACACCCGCCTCTTTAACACTCCCCCCCCCCGCCTCACACACACACAAATATATATACTCTTTACTATTTGTTAATTATATATATATATATATATATATAGAGAGAGAGAGAGAGAGAGAGAGATACATATGTGTGTGTGTGTGTGTGTGTGTGTGTGTGAGAGAGAGAGAGAGAGAGAGGTAAGGGGGTGGGTTCTCTGCCTCTGTCGTATTTCTCTGGCCTTTAAGGATATCGTTTTCCGTTATTGGTCACTTACATTGTTCAGAAAATTCTTCCAATGTGCAGTCCATGGTTTACATTATTCCTTTGCCGTTCTTCCGTCTTCTTCTTCTTCTTCCTCTGCTTCTTTTCTTCATTAACTCCTTTTGTTTACTTCTCCAGTCGTTGGCAAATTTATTTATTTATTTATTTATTTATTTGTTTATTTATTTATTCATTTGATCCATTTCGTTTCTGAACTTTCCCGTTCGAGATGAATCAAACTGAATTGTCCCCCTTAATGGTTCTTGGTCTTTCTTGGAGTTTTATGGGTTTTTTTTATTTTATATATATATATATATAATCCTTTTGTTTTAACAGGATATTTATATATCTTTTTTCTTTTGTTCGAGATGGCGTATTCTCCGATTGTCTTGGAGGTAATTGTCTCAGACTGTAACTGATGTCCCACATTCAAGTGTACAGAAATATGTTTATTGTGTCTTTCTTTATCTATTCATTTATTATTCATTCATTTATTCTCTCTCTCTCTCTCTCTCTCTCACACACACACACACTCTGTGTGTGTGTGTGTGCGCGCGCGCGCGTGTGTGTGTGTTTGTGTGTGTGTGTGTGTGTGTGTGTTTCTTCATTCAACTTTTTTTGGTTTGCGTTATTTTGTGATTGCTTTTCGTTCATCTCATTACTCTCTTGTTCCTTAATAATGGACACAATTTTTGTCTATGTGTTTATCTGTCTATTTTGATTTCGACATAAAACTGTATCAAAACAAACAAGAGACATGTGGTAGTGGTGGGGGAAGGGGGGGGTGGGTGGGGGGGGGGGGTGTAGGAGGCTGAGGGAAGGAGGGGGAGGGGGAGAGAGTTGGATGAGGGGTGTGTGTCTGTATATGTATGTACGTATGTATATACGTCTGTCTGTCTGTACGTACGTGCGTGCGTACCTATGTATGTATGTATGTTTCTATCTGTCTTCGTGTATCTCTCTCTCTGTCTGTCTGTCTGTCTCTCTCCCTCTCTACCTATCTATATCTACTTATCTATCTATCTATTTATCCACCCACCTACCTACTTACCTACCTAACCACCTGTCTTTCCATCTTTGTACCTATCTACATACCTACCAACTTATCTACCTACCCACCTATCCCTCTAGAGTCTGTATGTTCATAAGTCTCCGGACCTATCTACCCATCCATCCAAACACCAAAATATGAAAAGGAAAGAACAAAAATTCCCTCATTCGTAATTCACCACCGCCTCGAACACAGTTCACCAAACGTGACGACGGGCGCCGAAGTGGCCACGCGAGAGCCCTTCGGGTTTTTCTGACTGTCGGTTGGACGACGATTAATGCCGAACTTTCACGGAAAGGACCGATCTCAGTGTTTCCAGCTGACGCCATCCCTTTCGGAATTGGAAATGTTGTGTAGTTGTAACGCTTGGGCGGCCCGGCCTTAGTGGGGGTGGGGTGGGTTTGATCGTGTGTGTGTGTGTGAGTGTGAGTCGGTCTGTCTGTCTGTCTGTGTCTGTGTGAGTCTGTGCCTGTGTCTGTGTGTGTGTCTGAGTGTATGACTGTGTCTGTGTTTGTGTCAGCGAGAGGTTGAGGTGGAGATATATACAGTTAGTTAGATAGATAGATAGACAGACAGATAAATAGACAGATAGATAGACATACAGATAGATGGATAGATTCGTGCCTCCCCATCCCGCGCCATCGCCTGAATGTCACGCATCAAGAGGACTGTTTGGTCAAACTTCAAAGAAATTCCCTGTACACCACAACAAAGACCGGTCCTGTTTTGAACGACAAAGTGCGTCCACAGCCAAAACAAAGAAGACAAGAACAACAACAACGAGAGAGAGAGAGAGAGAGAGAGAGAGAGAGAGAGAGAGAGAGAGAGAGAGAGAGAGAGAGAGAGAAGAGAAGAGAAGAGAGAAAAGAATAACAATGTTAAAAAAAAATGTGTGTGTGTGTGTGTGTGTGTGTGTGTGTGTGTGTGTGTGTGTGTGTAGTCATATTTTGGTGTGTGTATGTAACATAGATGTAATGTTTTATGTTAACAAAGCCTTTTTGTAAAGCACCTTGAGCAGATTTCTGGATAGTGTGCTATATAAGTATCCATTATTATTATTATTAAAAAGTGCCCCAATCTCCATCTTATCACCTTACAACTGAGAGACAGAGACAGACAGACAGACAGACAGAGACAGAAAGAAAGAAAGAAAGAAAGAAAGAAATAGTATAAAGAACCCAGTCATGAGCCTGCAGCGGGCCATACTGCTAACACTCTGCCTCGAAGAGAATAAATGTCATATTCCACTTCTGACCATGACCTACATACGCGTCCAATTCACTGCAGGCTGTGAAGGCTAAAAATTGTTCATTGTTACACACAAACAATGGGCCCAGCAATCCCACTGGTTTAGAGTTTCACACGGACCAGGTCCAATCCAAATGATTTTCGTTTTGTACGGGGAAGAGATCTACCAGGCAAATGACTGGATTATATTTACGAACGGATTAGTTCTGGCATCCAGCTGGTTTGCTGTTTTCTTCGATACACGACTAGCATTCAGCTGGTTTATTGCTATCTTTTGGACAAGGTCCAGAATCCTGCTGGTTTATAGCTATCTGCTGGATGGGGCTAGCCTCACTGGTTAACGGTTATGCATGGGATGGGTCGAGTCGCCTATCCAAATGGTTTCCATTTACGAAGACAGGTCCAGCCTGGGAACAATTCACGTTTACAGGACAGGTCTAGCAACCGAAAAGTAAACGTTTACAGGATAGGTCTAGCATGCAAATGGGTTATGTTTGGTGGATAGGTGT
>NC_134878.1:24989201-24996701 GCF_041734735.1 Babylonia areolata
TAGATAGATAGATCCATCCCTCCATCCATACATACATACACACATAAGCACACACTCTCTCTCTCTCTCTCTCTCTCTCTCTCTCTGTGTCTCTGCACCCCCTCTCTCTGTCCGTCTGTCTGTTTGTCTGTCTGTCAGTCTCTCTCTCCCTCTCTTCCTCTTAAGCACACACACACACACACACACACACACACACACACACACACACACACACACACACAAGTTAACTTGGAAGAAGAAGTTGGAGGAGGAGGTGGAGGAGGGTAAACAAGAGCAAGGAGAAGAAGAAGAAAAAGAAAAGAACAACAACAACAATACTACTACTACTAATAATAATAATAATGATAAAAGAATGAAGTAAACAGCTAGATTAATAAATCCAGCCGAAAAACACAGCAACGCATTCCCCCCCTGTGTGCTCACAACGCAGTCTCACAGCACTACCAACACGTTAGCACAGGGAACGTCGACTCCGTGGATGTTTGAGTGTGAGTTGGGTTACGCTGCTGGTCAGGCATCTGCTTGGCAGATGTGGTGTAGCGTATATGGATTTGTCCGAACGCAGTGACGCCTCCTTGAGCTACTGAAACTGAAACTGAATTGAGTTTGAGTTTGTTTTATTCCCATTAACTCTTTTGAGTCCTAGAGAAACAAGGAAACATGACAATAACAGGATGACGGCCACAGAGGAAGAGCGAGGATAATTTAAAAAGAAGAAACAAAAGGGGGGGGGGGGATAATACAAATGTCGAGCAACAAGCAAGCAAAGGGCGATCACTTTCAACAACAATATAAAAATTAAAAAAAAAACTCGCAAGGGAAATCACTCCCATTACCAACAACAAAAAGGGGAAGGAACTCTCGTAAACATGACGATGAGCACTGCGGGGCCCATCCTGATAGGACAAATAAGATAAAAAATAAATTTTAAAAAAAGGAAAGAAAGAAATAAGAATGAAAGAAAGAGAAATAACGGAACAGACCGTAGCCAACACCATGAAAACGCTTCTCCATCGGTACCCCCCAACCCCCCTGCTGCAGACAGAATGTGGATACCTAGGTAATTTAGTCGAGTCTAACGTCTACGTTCCCAACTGTGGGAACTGAAAGACAGAGAGAGACAGAGACAGAGAGAGAGACAAAGAGAAAGAGACAGACAGCCAGACAGAGACAGACAGACAGACAGAGACAGAGAGAGAGGAGGAGAGAGAGAGAGGAGAGAGAGAGAGAGGGGTGAAGAGAGAGAGGGAGAGTTACTGTGTTCCTCATCCCACCTGTCATTCGCGTACTCTCTCTCTCTCTTTCTCTCTCTCATTTCACACACACACATACACACACTCACACACACACATGGACACACGCAGACGGACACACACACACACACACACACACACACACACACACACACAGAGGTGGGGGGAGAGATAGAGCAGACAAACAGAGATACAGATAGACAGGGAGACAGACAGACAGACAGAGGGAGAGAGAGAGAGAGAAAATGAGAGAGAGAGAAAGAGAGAGTGAGAGAGGGAGAGAGAGATAGATGGAGAGAGAGAGAGAGAGAGTGTGTGTGTGTGTGTGCGTGTGTGTGTGTGTGTGTGTGTGTGTGCGTGCGTGTGTGTGTGTGTGTGTGTGAACAAACAGCAGGCAGGCCTGGGAAGACAAAGAGAACGCTACCAGCCGCTAAATAAATCCCAAACTGCTGACCACCACCACCACCACCACCACTACCAGTTCCTTTCCACACCGCCTGAGAACCCCCAGGTACGGGCACAGGCATTTGGTCTGACCGCGGTCATCCGCCTTCCCACAGACCCCCCCAACCCCCAGGATGACTTCACTAAAAATGGCCCCCTGTCGTTCCCACGGTGTAACGGTTCCTACCCCCCTCCTCCCCCCCTCCATTCCCCCCCGTCTCCTCATTTCACGGAGTCTCAGAACTTCTGTGGGAGCAGCACACAGCACTGATGAAGCTGGCAGCCAGGTCTGTCCGTTAATTCTCCCTGTTCCACGTCATCTCTCTCTCTCTCTCTCAGGGTGTCCCGCTCAGTCTCAGTCTCAGTCAGGTCCTTGTGCTCGTGACACTGGGTTGGTCAGGCCAGGGAACATACACATGTAATGTGTGCGTGTGTGTGTGTGTGTGTGTGTGTGTGTGTGTGTGTGTGTGTGTGTGTGTGTGTGTGTGTGTGTGTGTGTGTGTGTGTGTGTGTCTGTGTGTGTCTGTGTGTGTGTCTGTTAGTGTGTGTGTGTGTGTGTGTGTGTGTGTCTGTGCGCGCGTGTGTGTACCTGGACATATAAGCGAATATACATACCTGTCCTTTCTCCTAATCCCCACCCCCACCCCTCCACACACACACACACCCAGCCCCCACGGTTACCACACGCCCCCCCCCCCACCCCCCCCCCCCCCGCCAACCCCCCGTCTTCCCCCCCAAACTCCCCTCCCCACCTGCCAAGCATGTCAACACAACATGGGTGATTGCGTGCAACGCTTCCATACAAGAAAGGGAAACCAGGGCTGCTCACAATTTACCAAAGACACTAAACATCGAAAGCTTTTTTCTTTTTTTGTTGCAAACAATCCTGGAGGCGAGCGCGAACGCTAGCAATCAGCAGAGAGAAAACTAGTGAACCCATGGCAAATAGGTGAGGCCTCCCCCATCCTCCTTTGCCTCCCCCCCCCCCCAACCCCCTGACCCCCATCCCCTACCCCCTCCCCTTGTAGTAGCTAGCTCCCTTAACTCCAGACAGGTCGCGTGACCGTTTTCCAAACTCCAACCCCCCCCCCTCCCTCCCCCCTTACCCCCACCTCCTCAGCCCACTCCACCCTCCCCACACCTCTTCCCCCGTGGACTCAGAGAGAGAGAGTCCCTTGCCCTCCCCCGCCCTCTCCATCCCTCCCTCCCTCCCTCCCTCCCTTTCAGCCCGTCTGTACAGTTTTCAGTTTCAGTTGCTCAAGGAGGCGTCACTGCGTTCGGACAAACCATATACGCTACACCACATCTACCCGTCTGTACAATGAAAATAAAAACAAACAAACAAACAAAACGCTCAAGCTAGTGTAAGACAATCTGTTGTTGCATGATTGGTTGGTAGGATGGTTGGGGGGGTGGGTGGATGGGTTGGTTAGTGGGTTGGTGGGTTGGGTGGTTTGGTGGGTGAGTGGGTGGGTTGGTTAGTGGGTTGGGTGGTTTGGTGGGTTGGTGGCTTTGGTGGTTGGTTGTTCTCTTTCCCCCTTTTCTGTGCACCCTATAACGTTCTGTTTTCAGCTTTTCTTACCCCTTTCTAACACACACACACACACACACACACACACACACACACACACATATATATATATATATATATATATATATATATATATCACACATATACATACTACTACTACACACACGCACACACACACACACACACACACACACACATATATATATATATATATATATATATATATATATATACTACACACACAACACACACACACACATACACACACACACACACACACACACACACACACACACACACACACACATATATATATATATGGCTTTGGTGGTTGGTTGTTCTCTTTCCCCCTTTTCTGTGCACCCTATAACGTTCTGTTTTCAGCTTTTCTTACCCCTTTCTAACACACACACACACTCGCACACACACACACACACACACACACACATATATATATATATATACTACACACACACACACACACACACACACACACACACACACACATATATATATATATATATATATATATATGTGTGTGTGTGTGTGTGTGTGTGTGTGCGAGTGTGTGTGTGTGTGTGTGTGTGCATGTGTGTGTGTTTGTGTGTGCATGTGTGTGTGTAGTAGTAGTAGCAGCAGCAGTAGTAGTTGTTGTAGTAGTATATAAACAATATCATTGTCGTGTCCTTGTAATTGTTTTGATTGTTTTTGTCACACATGGACAGACAGGAAGACAAGGTTATACCCAGAATCTTTATCCTTGAGTAATTAATGCTGTTGTTTTTTTTCATCTCTCTCTCTCTCTCTCTCCCGTTCCTGACCCCTCCCCTCTTCTCTTCCTCCTCCACCTCACTCTCACCACCCCACCCCACTCCCCTTCACCCCAACCGCTATCACCCAAGGCAATGCACCCTGTCTACTCTGCAGCAAAAAAAAAAAGAAAAAAAAAAAGCCGCCTTAAACCACAGTTCTACGACATGTCTCTGTCAGCAAGAGCTGAGTTCCTGGAGGTAGGCAGGCACACACACACACACACACACACACACACACACACACACACACACACACAGACAAACAGACACACAGACTGGTTTATGGGCAAGGATTCTTATGACCCTTTAATCCGAATGGATGGCTGTGTTTTGGGACTCAAGAGACACACACACACACACACACACACACACACACACACACACACACACACACACACACACACACACAAGAACAGCAGTCTGGAAGCTTTTTTTACCTGAGAGGGCTTTGGGAGTGGGACTAAAAAAAAAAAAAAGTTGTTTTGTGGCTGTGCAGATGCTTGTGTTTATCGGTAATGGTGTGTTACTTACTGCCTTTCTCTTTCTCTGTCTTCCTTTTAGGAGGGTTGGTGTGTGTGTGTGTGGGGGGGGGGGGGGGGGGGACGGGGGGAAGGGCGGGGTGCGGGAGAAGAACAATCTCTCCGCCTCCCTCCCTCCCTCTCTCCTCCTTCATCATCCTCGTTCTCCTTTCTGGACACAACCCTCCCTCCCTCTCTTCTCCTTCATCATCCTCGTTCTCCTTTCTGGTCACAACCCTCCCTCCCTCCCTCTCTTCTCCTTCATCATCCTCGTTCTCCTTTCTGGTCACAACCCTCCCTCCCTCTCTCTCTCTCCTCCTTCATCATCCTCGTTCTCCTTTCTGGACACAACCCTCCCTCCCTCCCTCTCTTCTCCTTCATCATCCTCGTTCTCCTTTCTGGACACAACCCTCCCTCCCTCTCTTCTCCTTCATCATCCTCGTTCTCCTTTCTGGACACAATCCTCCCTCCCTCTCTCTCTTCTCCTTCATCATCCTCGTTCTCCTTTCTGGACACAACCCTCCCTCCCTCTCTCTCTTCTCCTTCATCATCCTCGTTCTCCTTTCTGGACACAACCCTCCCTCCCTCTCTTCTCCTTCATCATCCTCGTTCTCCTTTCTGGACACAATCCTCCCTCCCTCTCTCTCTTCTCCTTCATCATCCTCGTTCTCCTTTCTGGACACAACCCTCCCTCCCTCTCTCTCTTCTCCTTCATCATCCTCGTTCTCCTTTCTGGTCACAACCCTCCCTCCCTCTCTTCTCCTTCATCATCCTCGTTCTCCTTTCTGGTCGTTGTGTCTCCCTTTCGTTCCATCCCCTCTCACCACTTCCTCAACCCCCCCCCCTCCCCTCTTCCCTTCTAAGACCCCCCCCCTCCCCCCTCCACCACCTCTTCCTCTGTTGCCTTTTTTCATGAATAAATCTTATGTTGTGTTGTGATGCGTGCGTGCGTGCGTGCGTGCGTGCGTGCGTGTGAGATAAATGTTGTGTTGTGATGCGTGGCGTTTCGCACGCACGCACGCACGCACGCATCCCCCCACCCCACCCCACACACACACACACACACATACACATGCACACGCACATACACAGACGCGCCCGCGCGCACACACACACACACACACACACACTGTCTCACAGTCACACGCACACACATAGTCACACACACACACACACACACACGCACACACGCACACACACATACACAGACGCGCGCGCACACACACACACACACACACACACACACACACACACACACACACAGTCTCACAGTCACACGCACACACATAGTCACACACACACACACACACACACACACACACATCTGGTCTGTTGAATTTTTACTCCACGCTTTTCCAGCTTTCCCCACTTTCTTTTTCCATTCTATTTTGTTTTCGTTTTATCTGGTCCGACTCGTTCCATGTCACTTATCACCCGTCTCCTCTACCCCCCCACGCCCCCCTTTTTTTTCTTGTTTAATTTTCTTTAACTCACTCAGTACGGCCAGTCCTCTCTTCTCCTCTACACAGACCCCTCGGATGTCCAGTGGGTGTCCTAATGACCCAACCTTTAGCTTCCGTCGTCAGAATTGTGGTATTCTTTGTCAACATTTACCTCTTCAGTATAAGAGCCTTCCGCTTGCAATATTTTGATGATGGTAATTGGGGTGAAACGCTGTTAACGTCGTCTCTTTCGCCGTTCGTATGGAGAGAGTTAATTGATCCTTATTATTTCTTTTCAAACATACATTGGAATTCTGCCTTGAGGCTTAGCACTAATTACTGCAAACATGCGAAAAGCAAGGGGTTTTTGTTGTTTTTTTTTCTTTTTCTTTTACAATTATAAAAATGCCTTTTGATGACACAGAATTCGTTTCAGATACAAGAGGTTGCGGCACTGGGACATTGTATGCACAGAAAAAAAAAACAGGAGAGAAATGGAGAGAAAGAGGGAGAAGCTGGCACTGTTTCATTTTACTGATCATCATCAAGTATTATTCATTGTTATCAGTAAGCATTATCATTACTATCATTATGATCATACTTTAAAAAAAATCTATTCTTACTATTTTTGTTATTATCGTTATTGTTGCTGGTGTTGCTTTTGATATTCTTCTTCTCCTCCTTCTCCTTCTTCTCCTTCTTCTTCTCCTCCTCCTCCTCCTCATCATCATCACCCATCATCATCATTCCCATAATCATCATCATCAGCAGCAGCAGCATCATTATCATCAACATTATTATTTTTCATTTATATTTATATCGCCCATGACCACTCATGGGTGGGTCTTACACATAATATCTGATGACAGAGTGATAGAAACAGACAGACAGACAGACAGACAGGCAGGCAGGCAGGCAGGCAGGCAGACTAATTCACAGAAAGAACTCAGATTACGGAACCTTTATTCCTCCGATATTTAAATATCAATTTTTGGCGTGGCCTCTTCTGTCCAACTTTGTCCTTGCCAGTCTAACAATCCTCCACACAGAAAAAACCAATTACATTCAGGAAGAAGAAAAGAAAGAAAGAAAACAACAACAACAACAACAACAACAAAAAACCTTCCGTGAATATAAACATACATGACGAAGCTCGCACGCACACTCCATACCACCACGACCCACCCACCCACCCACAACCACCCACATCCAAACCCAGACCCACACCCAGACCCCCACACCCACACACACACACACACACACACCCACACACACACACACACACACACACACACACACCCACACACACACACACACACACACACACACACACACACACACACACACACACACGGAGGTATGAATCGATCAACAGACAAATAATCCCAAGGACAGCAGATTAATCGAAGCAAAATGTATTTTCATCCGGCCCTGAAAAGAACACTACAAGGAAAAAACAACAACAACAAAAAAAAACAAACAACGGGTGTGTGTCATCAT
>NC_134878.1:25019201-25021701 GCF_041734735.1 Babylonia areolata
ATTAATAGCTCATTTTAGCATTCATGTCCTCCCCCACCTCCACCCCTCTTTTCCTTATTTATTCCTCCCTTCTACCTGTTTCACTTCCTCGTTCCCTGCCCACCCAACAACATTCTTCTTATTATTATTCTGATGTGTGTGCGGTGCCACATTTACCAGCCATTTTCTGGAAAATTTTCATTCTTCTCCAAGCGGATGATGTTGTGTTAACTCACTCAGTACGGCCAGTCCTCTCTTCTCCTCTACACAGACCCCTCGGATGTCCAGTGGGTGTCTGAATGACCCAACCTTTAGCTTCCGTCGTCAGAATTGTGGTATTCTTTGTCAACATTCACCTCTTCAGTGTAAGAGCCTTCCCGCTTGTAATATTTTGATGGTGGTAATTGGGGAGAAACGCTGTTAACGTCGTCTCTTTCGCCGTTCGTATGGAAAGAGTTAAAATGTCGGAAACAATAATAGGATTACAAAATCAGCTAAACAGTCTGCACCGTGTGGCTGCTTGTCTTCAGCTAAATATTGATGCGGATAAAAGCAATATAATAGTGTTTGTTCTGTATTGTCCATGTGTTCTGTGTGGCTTTTTTCAGGATTAAAGAGGCTATGCCAGTCTTGAATAAAAGCTAATTTGTGTTTGCACATTTCTTCTGTCTTTGCTGCTGTGTGTGCACATGTCAAATGATTGGTATAAGGACAGGCCCGGCGCTTCCTTTTTTGAGGAAGTGTCTGGGTTTGTTCCAATGTACCTTTTATTTACCTGTGTGCTAGCTGAATCGGTAGCGTAAGCATCACTGACTTGAAGTTGTGTACCTTGTGTAATGGAGAGTTACCACTCTTTACTATTTGTTAATCAATATAATAGTGTTTGGAAAGGGTGGACATCTTTCTGTAAGGGAAAGAGGGACAGATAACGGATTGATAATGCCTGTTGTAAACGTATATAAATATTTAGGTTTGTATTTTTTCAACACGTTTAAGCTTTACTTTTGCCTGTAAAAAAAAAACACCTGACAAACAGAACTAAAAGTGTATTGATAGGTGTCACGAAGAAGTAATGGTTGCTGAATAACCAGTCACTGAAACTGTTCTTGAAAATATTTCATGCACAAATTCAACCTATGATACAATGTGATGCAGAATTATGGGATCTTGACGCTGCCGCTATGCACTGCGAGAAAGTTTATTTGCATACTTTGAAAAAAAAAAAAAAATTCTTTGGGTTTCCCCACAAACAGCTAATGATTTTGTCTATGGCGAAACAAACAGATACCCGATATCTTTACATTCTGCTACTAAATGCAGTCATTACGGGTTAAAGTTGACACAGATGGATACTCATACACTACCATATAAGGCATACAGAATGCTATTAGATTTGGATGGCAGAGGTAAGAAAATAGGGTTTTGAATGTAAGGGTGAAGTTATGTGAACATGGATTTGATTTTGTGTGGCTTAGCCAAGGGGTAGGAGATACTAAAGCTTTTATTCGTGTGTTTCGTGAAAGAATGATTGACAGCAGATGGCAAAACTGGAATTCACATATCCATGGCAGTGACAGGTCTGAGATTTATCGACTTATTAGTAACTTACATAATTTTCCAGCCTATATGTTTATGAATGGTGACAGACATCTGAAGTATATATTGACGAAATTTGGATTTGGTGTTTCCGAACTGTTTGTTCATTTGCATCGTTATAGACAATCTAATATTTCTGATACGATTTGTCCATTATGCAAAAATCAAAGTCCATTTTGTGCTAGATTGTGTAGAACTGAGAGATATCAGAGAACAATTAAAATATTTCAAACAGCCTTGTTTTTTTCAAACTTGTCTCGTTAATGTCATCTACAAACGAAATTCTTGTTAAACAATTCACTCTTTGTCTGTATAAAGCGTTTAACTCTTTCACCGCCAGTCAATTTAGAGTACAACATTCCCTTGTGGTATAAACACAGAAAAGACAGTGGCTAAGAATAGCTGGGGATTCCCCCTGCGATGTATAGAAAATACGGCCTATCCTACCACCGAACATTAATTAACTCACTCAGTACGGCCAGTCCTCTCTTCTCCTCTACACAGACCCCTCGGATGTCCAGTGGGTGTCTGAATGACCCAACCTTTAGCTTCCGTCGTCAGAATTGTGGTATTCTTTGTCAACATTCACGTCTTCAGTATAAGAAGCCTTCCGCTTGCAATATTTTGATGATGGTAATTGGGATGAAACGCTGTTAACGTCGACTCTTTCGCCGTTCGTATGTAAAGCGTTAACAGCAGTAGGTTCATGGATAACAGACCAATGAATGGTCACCTTTCAGTGACAAGGGTCCTCTACCATGCCTGTGCATAAATGCGAGCTTGGCGGTGAAAGGGTTAAACGGCGAAGTGCCTTCGTAACAACATGGACATTCTGTGCACTTGTACACTACGCGACTTTCATGTTTATGCCCCTTCAAAAGGGGCTATGGCCTTTATGAATAAAACATCTTCAGTCAAAACATTC
>NC_134878.1:25024201-25036701 GCF_041734735.1 Babylonia areolata
TATGGTATGGTGTGGTGTGGTGTGGTGTGGTGTGGTATGTTATGGTATGGTATGGTATTGTCTGGTATGGTGTGGCATGGTGTGGCGTGGTATGGTATGTATGGTGTGGTGTGGTGTGGTGTGGTGTGGTATGTTATGGTATGGTATGGTATTGTCTGGTATGGTGTGTGTGGTATGGTATGGTATGGTATGGTATGGTATGGTGTGGTATGGTGTGTGTGGTATGGTATGGTATGGTGTGGTGTGGTGTGTGTGGTATGGTGTGGTATGGTATGGTATGGTGTGTGTGGTGTGGTATGGTATGGTGTGGTATGGTATGGTGTGGTATGGTGTGGTATGGTGTGGGTATGGTATGGTGTGGTATGGTGTGGTGTGGTATGGTATGGTGTGGTGTGGTATGGTGTGGTATGGTATGGTGTGGTATGGTGTGGTATGGTGTGGTATGGTATGGTGTGGTATGGTGTGTGTGGTGTGGTATGGTATGGTGTGGTATGGTATGGTGTGGTATGGTGTGGTATGGTGTGGTATGGTGTGGTATGGTATGGTGTGGTGTGGTATGGTATGGTGTGGTGTGGTATGGTGTGGTGTGGTGTGGTGTGGTATGGTATGGTATGGTGTGGTATGGTGTGTGTGGTATGGTATGTATGGTATGGTATGGTGTGGTGTGGTGTGGTGTGGTATGGTGTGGTGTTGTATGGTATGGTATGGTATGGTATGCTATGGTGTGGTATGGTATGGTGTTGTATGGTATGGTATGGCATGGTATGGTATGGTATGGTGTGGTATGGTGGGGTGGGGTGGGGTGGAGTGGGGTAGGGTAGGGAATGATATGTAAGGTAAGGTAGAGTAGGGTAGGTTGGGGTAGGGTAGGGTAGGGCAGGATAGGGCAGGGCAGAATAGGGTAGGGTAGGGCAGGGCATAATAGGGCAGGGTAGGGCAGGGCATAATAGGGTAAGGTAGGGCAGGGCAGAATAGGGTAGGGTAGGGCAGGGTAGGGCAGGGCATAATAGGGTAGGGTAGGGCAGGGCAGAATAGGGTAGGGTAGGGCAGGGTAGGGCAGGCCAGAATAGGGTAGGGTAGGGCAGGGTAGGGCAGGGCAGAATAGGGTAGGGTAGGGCAGGGCCTAATAGGGTAGGGTAGGGCAGGGCATAATAGGGCAGGGTAGGGCAGGGCAGAATAGGGTAGGGTAGGGCAGGGCATAATAGGGCAGGGTAGGGAAGGGCAGAATAGGGCAGGGTAGGGCAGGGCAGAATAGGGTAGGGTAGGGCAGGGCATAATAGGGCAGGGTAGGGCAGGGCAGAATAGGGCAGGGTAGGGCAGGGCATAATAGGGTAAGGTAGGGCAGGGCAGAATAGGGTAGGGTAGGGCAGGGTAGGGTAGGGTAGGGTAGGGCAGGGTAGGGCAGGGCAGAATAGGGTAGGGTAGGGCACGGCAGAATAGGGTAGGGTAGGGTAAGGTAGGGCAGGGTGGGGTAGGGTAGGGTAGGGTAGGGTAGGGCAGGGTAGGGCAGGGCAGGGTAGGGCAGGGTAGGGTAAGGCAGGGTAGGGCAAGGCAGAACAGGGTAGGTAGGGTAGGGCAGGATAGGGCAGGGCAGAATAGGGCAGGATAGGGTAGGGCAGGGTAGGGCAGGGCAGAATAGGGTAGGGTAGGGCAGGGTGGGGTAATGCAGGGTAGGGCAGGGCAGAACAGGGTAGGGCATGGCAGAATAGGGTAGGGCAGGGTATGGTGGTGTAGGATGGGGTGGGGAATGGAAAGGCAGGACAGGGAAGGGGGCAATGGCAGCTGGCGGGATGCAGCAGAGGTCTGATGGTTAGTCATTGATGCCTCTTCAGCACAGAGATCATTGACCCAGACACACGGTGCTGGATAGTAGAACGGACTGTGGGAGGGGGGGGGGGAGAGGAGGGGGGGGCAGGGTCGGGGGAGGGGGGGGGGGGTAAGAGGGAGGGGGGAGAGTCTGCCAACTAGTCGGTTCCATTGCCTGTGTGTGTGCGGCGGACACCGGATGGAAGTTGAGAAAATTCCTTTGACACGAGGGGATGGATTCTTTTTTCTTTTCTTTTCTTTTCTTTCTTTTTTTTTCTTTTTTCTTTTTACCCCCCATGTGATTCAATCTGTCACGTTTCTTCTCACTTTCCTTCCAGACAGTTGAAATTGGGAGCCAGGGAGACAGAGCGAGAGAGTGAGAGGGGAAGATAGGGGGGGGGGGGGGGGGATGAGACAGGAGGACAGGGGAAGAAAGGCGATACGGATACGGATATTTCATTCAATAAAGACCATGCCCCCCCCCCCCCCCCCCCCCCCTCAATAAAGGGGGTACTTTGAACCAACATTCCATCACAAAACAAATTTCACCAAAGACAAAAAGTAAATGATCAACTGCAAGTCATAATCTACAAATCGGATAACGCACAACAAACAATCATGAACTACACAATGCACTGCGAAATTTAAAAAGCCTTATATATATATATATAAGTAAACAGCAAACTGTTTTACAAATAAGTTTCGTCACTTGATGACATAAGCATGGCAAGTCGAAATAAAGCAGGGTGCCTCTTGACATTTTTTTTGTGTGTGAAATCAATTTATGTCTTGAGGTCAGAGTTGTGTGAAATCAGTTTACGTACGTCTGAGGTCATTCAAAGCTGGGCAAGACAACACAAAATGAAGTCCAGTGTCTTCAGCACTGTCTGCGCACAAGGGACAAACAAGAAGAGAAACGAAGGACCTTCCTGATGAGGAAGAAAGGAGAGAGAGTGAGAAAGGGAAGGGCGAGGGGGGACAGGTGGAGGGTGTGTGTGTGTGTGGGGGGGGGGTATTGAGGGAGACAGAGAGAGAGAGAGACAGGGACAGAGAGGGAGACAGAGAGGGAGACAGGG
The DNA here is from genome assembly GCF_041734735.1 of Babylonia areolata. Taxonomy (NCBI): domain Eukaryota; kingdom Metazoa; phylum Mollusca; class Gastropoda; order Neogastropoda; family Buccinidae; genus Babylonia; species Babylonia areolata. The sequence continues at coordinate 25,027,084 of NC_134878.1, forward strand.
ACAGAGAGGGAGAGAGACAGAGAGGGAGACAGGGAGAGAGACAGAGAGGGAGACAGGGACAGAGAGGGAGGGAGACAGAGAGAGAGACAGGGACAGAGAGAGAGACAGAGAAAGAGACAGGGACAGAGAGAGGGAGAGACAGAGAGGGAGACAGGGACAGAGAGAGACAGAGACGGAGACAGGGACAGAGGGAGAGACAGAGAGGGAGACAGGGACAGAGAGGGAGACAGGGATAGAGAGAGACAGACAGGGACAGAGAGAGACAGAGACGGAGACAGGGACAGAGGGAGAGACAGAGAGGGAGACAGGGACAGAGAGGGAGACAGGGATAGAGAGAGACAGACAGGGACAGAGAGAGACAGAGACGGAGACAGGGACAGAGAGGGGGACAGAGAGGGAGACAGGGACAGAGAGGGAGACAGGGACAGAGAGGGAGACAGGGATAGAGAGAGACAGACAGGGACAGAGAGAGACAGAGACGGAGACAGGGACAGAGAGAGAGAGACAGAGAGGGAGACAGGGACACAGAGAGAGAGACAGAGAGGGAGACAGGGACAGAGAGGGAGACAGAGAGGGAGACAGGGAGAGAGACAGAGAGGGAGACAGGGACAGAGAGGGAGGAGACAGAGAGAGAGACAGGGACAGAGAGAGACAGAGAAGGAGACAGGGACAGAGAGGGAGACAGGGACAGAGAGAGAGACAGGGACAGAGAGAGAGACAGGGACAAAGAGAGAGACAGGGACAGAGAGAGACAGACAGGGACAGAGAGGCCATTCAAAGCTGGGCAAGACAACACAAAATGAAGTCCAGTGTCTTCAGCACTGTCTGCACACAAGGGACAAACAAGAAGAGAAACGAAGGACCTTCGATGAGGAAGAAAGGAGAGAGAGTGAGAAAGGGAAGGGCGAGGGGGGACAGGTGGAGGGGGTGTGTGGCGGGGATATTGAGGGAGAGACAGAGAGGGAGACAGGGACAGAGAGAGAGAGACAGAGAGAGAGAGACAGAGACAAAGGCAGCGTGAGACATAGAAAGAGACACAGAGACAGACAGACAGACAGACAAAGACAGCGTGTGACATAGACACAGAGAGAGACAGAGAGAGAGACAGAGGCAGCGTGTGACATAGACACAGAGAGAGACCAGAGACAGAAAGAACACTGAACACTGAACACTGAACACTGAACACTTTAATGTCCAAGAGCTTTACAGCCCTAATGACATGGGGTTCATAATACAAAATACAACATGCTTCAATAGTAATAATATTGATGAAAACCAAAACCAAAACGAAATCATCATCTGTCAACAAAGTGCAGTTCGACCATCTTCTTCAAAGTAATGGCATGTAGAGAGAATAAAAAACAAAAACATATATAACTGTATAACATATATTTTCCATATGAGAGTGACAACACAGATTTCACTTTTCACAATGAGCAACACCTGATACTATTTTATTATTGTTGAGTTTTTTTTCGTCGCATGTTATTCGCTTCTGCAATATATTTTGCAAGTGACTGTAGTGAAGTTTCCTGATTTAAATTAAGCACTCCCAAAAAATATCTTCATACTTTGCTGAATTTGTTTTAAATACAACACATTTTTCTCGAATATCGTCATAAGCTTACAACTAACAAAAAATGTAACTCATCCTCCCTGGAATGCCCGCACATCGGACCAAGGGGAGAATAACGAGGGCTCAGTCTGAAACCACTTTTCATAAGCATTCAAACCAATCGTTCTCGTTCTAATCTGGCGAGACTTGTTCGGTGCCACTTGTTTAGTCACGACTGTGATACTATTTTATCAGATTGAAATATACTTATTAAAACTATCAAACCATCTATATTTCTCACGCTGCCTTTTACCGTTCAATTCAGTTTAATAATGAACAATAACCCTACATTGAATTCTGAAACAAAATCCTAACACCTCCAACTCCCTGAAACACATCCACACAAACCCATTCCATTTACAGATAATGTCTACCTTTACAAAATATACCCATTATTCCTTCCCTCCTCATGTACATTTACTAACATTTCATAACCCTGCATAACGATAACTCGATGGTGTGTTACCCTTATTAATTTTCACCAATATTTTATACATTTCACACATGATTTAATGTAATAGGGTATCTACCACTTTTCATCCATATCAAAACAGTATTGAAGCATGAAATGGAACATATAAAAAACGTTAAAAGCTAATTATGTACTTTTTCCTAAATCATTTGTTATCAGAAATTCCCCAAATTTCGGCACTGTATGTTATCATTGGTTCTATTTTGAGTATCAAAAAGTTTCCAAAATTATATGAATCTATCGAGCCTAATCTTACGTAAACACCTTAGATTTCTATAACCCCTCTTCTTCCCCTTTCTACAAATTTCTGCTACTGTCCTTGTCAAACTCAGCTTAGTTGTAAAAATCATACCAAGATACTTATAAGCATTAGTTACCTTACTTGCATCAGTTCCATAGTGCCATTTTTCATATCTAGATAAGTAACCACCTTTCTAAACACAACTACATTTGTTTTCTCAAGATTAACTTTTAAAAATAATCTATCTGCTTCTTGCTTTAATATTTCACTGATTTTGAAGTCCTATGGCCGTGTCAGACAAAAGAATTACATCATCTGCAAATAACAAGAGAAACATTTCAACAGCCCCAGGGATCATTGAATCCCATGTCTTCCTTTTTTTCGTTATCTCTCCTGCCAGTTCATTAATAAAGAACAAAAACATCATAGGGCTCAACAGACAATCCTTGTTTTTAAAACGCCACGTGGGCACTCAAATACATCTGAATATACACCCTTCTCACGTACACACGCTAAAACTGCATCATATACACCACGCAGTGCCATATAAAGCTTACCAACAACACCAGTTTTACGTACACATCCATAAACAATTTCGATCACAGAGTCGAAGGCCTTCTGAAAATCTACAAAAGCAACATACAATTTTCTATTTTTAATAAATGTGTTGTACAATTGCAAACAATGTGAAAATGTGGGTCAATGGTGCTGTAACCTGAATCGAAATCCAGCTTGCTCTTCAATAATCTTTTCTTCTCGTTCAGCCCATTTAGTTAATCTTCTATTTAAAATGTAAGTGTAAACTTTACTAATGAACTTGTAAGTGCAACTCCACGGTAATTATCTGGAATATTGGGTCTCCCTTTTGTGAATAGGTTATGATAATCGATTTTGCCCAATCTGTTGGAAAGATTCCATCATTGAAACATCTGTTAAATAAAAGCACCAGAAAATCAACAATATCTGTATTTGCCTGCTTTAACATTTCACTCAAATATTTTATCTGGGGCCTGCACTTTTACCTGGTTTTAAATTGTTTATGCTATCAATCACTTCTTGCTGCTAATTGGTCATTAAAACAAGGTTCTTCAAAATCACCAACCTCCTCTACTACCTCATCTTCTGTTTCAGTATTAGCATTACCTACAAATACACTAGAAAAATGGTCATACCATGCTGATCACTAATATTATTATAAACAAATGCCTTTCTATTTACTGATCTTACTGTTGCCCAAAACAGATTTGAATCTTTGATTGATGATTTAATTTCTGTAACCTTAGCTCCTCAAATTCACGTTTCTTTCTTCTCTTCAAATAAACATATTCCTTCCTTTCCTTTACAAATGTTTCGTTACGTACTCTTTTATTCTCTTCAGTTTACATCTCTGGAAACTTTTAAGAAGGGCCTCTGACCAGTCTTTTCTTCCTCTACACTCATCATCAAACCAATCATTACATTTCTTCTGTCCTCTACCAACTGTTCGAATCATACATGCAGCTGCTCCATACAATGCACATGAAAACAATTTGACACATGCATTAACATCAACATTTAACATGTTATAAGCATTCTGTAAACACTCCTTAAACTGGCAACTGTCCAACTCATCCTTATATACATGCACATTTTCCTCAGACCACACTATCCTTTCTTCTCCTTTTTGAATTGAGTCAGATTCTTTTTCAGTACTTAATCTATTTATGTAGGACAATTCGACTGGCAGATGCCATGAAAATAAACTATCACCAATACATAAATTACAACTATCTAATAAGCAGTCAGAAACAAGAAAATAATCAATGACACTACATCCTTGGGTAGAAACAAAAGTAAAATCGCCATCTCGATCCCCATTACAATAACCATTCAAAATTACAAGTTCAAACAAAAAGCAAAAGTCCAACAGGGATTTCCCAAAATTATTTGTAGTAACATCCTTTGAACAACGTGAACCTCCCTTCACATTTTCCCAATCCAGATCAAAAACATTGATACCCATATCTTCACTTTGGTCTGCTCACAACCTGTACGTGCATTCAAATCACCACAAACAATAACATACACATCCTTATCTTGCACAACCTGCAGCAAACAGTCTTCCAAAATCAATACTCCATCGTTTAATTCTGTTTCGTTGTATAGTGGACCTCCTTCGGTACTATGTAAGCTGCAACAAAAAGAACATCTTTATCAACATTAAAAACTCTTCTATCAACGTTAATCGCTACAGTGTTCGCACAGTTTAAAGAAATTTCTTTCAAAAATTGTTTCAAAGTATTTTTTATTAACACTAAAACTCCTCCCGATTTTCTCCCTTGTCGTGACATTTTCTTTGCAGGAGCAAAAAACTTTAGATACTCTGGAAAAATATTACCGTAATCAAAGGACGAATCTAGAAATGTTTCAGTTAAACAAACAAAATGAAAAGTAGAAAGAGAGAGAGAGAGAGAGACAGAGGCAGCGTGAGACATAGACACAGAGTGAGAGACAGACAGACAGACAGACAGACAGAGGCAGCGTGTGACATAGAAAGATAGAGAGAGAGAGAGAGACAGAAACAGAGGCAGTGCGTAACATAGAAAGAGACACACAGAGAGAGGCAAACCGATAGAGACAGAGTGCGTGTAATCGTGTAGCAAACGCAGTAAAACAACACAACCTCTCTCTGTGTGTGTGTGTGTGTGTGTGTGTGTGTGTGTGTGTGTGTGTCTCCCGATGATATTGCTTTATCATCAATAACTCCAATTGGACTTCAAAATCGACTGAATATTCTTAAATCATGCTGTCAGGTGATGAAGTTGAAAATCAACGTGCAGAAGACAAAAATAATGGTGTTCAGAAAAGGCGGGTTTTCAGGTAGGCATGAGAAGTGGTTTTTTGAAGATGAAGAAATATAAAAAGTAGTAAATGAATACTGTTATTTAGGGTATACAGTCACATCAAAGATAAGTCCCAAAAGGGGGACCGAACACCTTGTTGTGAAAGGCAAAAGGGCAACCACGAGCCTTGTGAAGGCTTTTCAAAAGTATAAAGAAATGTCATATGCAGTATTTTTCAAAATATTTGATGTAAAGGTATAGCCTGTTCTGTTGTATGCATCTGAAATTTGGGGTATGAATAGACTAGAGAATGTAGAAAAAATTCATTTATTAGCATGAAAGCGATTCTTGGGAGTGCCAGTGAAAACGCCATAGTGGTTTATGGTGATCTTTGTAGATATCCGTTATTTGTAAACTCGTTCTCAGATGTTATAAGGTACTGGTTTAGAATACTACAGATGGATCAAAATAGACTGCCAAACATGGCTTATCAGATGTTGCTTGGATTAGATTTAAATGGAAAACAGTGTTGGGCTTCTCAAGTTAGAGGAATATTATGTACAACAGGTTTTAATTTTATGTGGTTGCAACAAGGTGTTGGTGATGTGAAAGGATTTCTTATTACTTTCAAGCAAAGACATCGATATCTTCATTCAAGAATGGTCGGGTACTATTAGTGATAGAGACAGATATTCATGCTACAGATCATTCAAAGTCATATTTGAAAAAGAAAAATACATAACAAATGCTGGTAAATTTTTTTTTTTTTTAATTTTTTTAAAATTTTCCAGAAACATGTATACAATACAGTGAATAGTATAATGCTGGTAAATATTGTTTCAGAGTGGCGTTGTCTCAAGCCAGATTTAATGTGCTTTCTTTAAATAATAATGTTAATAGGTACACTGAAAATGATGTTTTAAAGCATTGTCCTTTCTGCCAAGGTGAACTAGAAGATGAATACCATTTGTTGTTTGTTTGTTCTGTATATAATAATGATAATAATAATAATAATCATAATAATAATGGTATTTATATAGCGCTGAATTTTGTACATAGACAAATCAAAGCGCTTTCGCACCAGTCATTTTACGGACAAAATTTCTTCAAGACTGTTTAAACATGTCTCTTAGTTCACTTCTCCGATCAAACAACAAGCAGAGAAATTGCCATGTATCAAAATTTATTTTCCATGTGATCAAAAGGAGAAATCATATACTCAGACCTAATTAAGTAGAATTAATGTCAAGTCCATGAACATTATGATATTGTGTCATCTATTCAAGTGTTAGAATACCCCTTCCCATGCCCACCCCCAGTCCCCTGGTTTTGAATTGTGGTCCATGGCCGAAGTTAATTAAAACTCTCTCTCTCTCTCTCTCTCTCTCTCTCTCTCTCTCTCTCTCTCTCTCCATAATTAATTAATGTCGTCTAGCAATACCAATGACGTACATAATTTTTCGGTATTCTTATATAAGGCATTCAAATTAAGAGAAATTGTTACTTCGTAAAACAGCTACAATGTATTTTTTGTTGTTTATATATTTACACGGATACAATGCACGGTTTGTTGTCTATATTAATGCTTATTTGCTTATGTGTTTTCGTTGAGTTGTATTATGTTTACGTATACCCCCTTCACTAGGGGCTGTGGCCTGATTGTGAATAAACCATTCCAATTCTCTCTCTCTCTCTCTCTCCCTCTCTTTCTCTCTGTCCCCCCCCCCCACACACCCCCCCCACGCCCCACACACGACCTTACCTGTGTCCTTTAAACCGATACCTAACACCTAGCTTCCAACACAAACACGGACCAGTTAGTCCATCTTTTCGAAGCAGCTTCCGCGCATGGCATGCGTACCAGACCTGATGGTTTCTCCAATCAGCTGCCCGTGACTGACACTGTGTCTCTCGATGTAAATTAAAACAAATCCACCCCCCCACACACACCACCACCATACCCCCCTCCTCCCGGATAGTTCTATTTCATTCGTTTCTTTCTTTGTTTTCATTGCTGTCGCTGGCTGTTAACTCTCTCCATACGAATGGCGAAAGAGACGACGTTGACAGCGTTTCATCCCAATTACCATCATCAAAATATTGCAAGCGGGGAACGCTCTTATACTGAAGAGGTGAATGTTGACAAAGAATACCACAGTTCTGACGACGGAAGGGAAAGGTTGGGTCATTCAGACACCCAGAGGAGAAGAGAGGACTGGCCGTACTGAGTGAGTTAAAACAAATCCACCCCCACCCACCCCCACACACACACACACCACCATACCCCCCCGTTGTATTTCATTCGTTTCTTTCTTTGTTTTCCTTGCTGTCGCTAGCTGTTAACTCACTCAGGACGGCCAGTCCTCTCCTCTAGCCTACAGAGACCGCCTCGGACTTCCACTGGGTGTCTGAATGACCAAACCTTTTGCTTCCGTCGTCAGAAATGCGGTATTGGTTCTCTACATACACCTATTCAGTATAAGAGCCTTCCGCTTGTGATATTTTGATGATGTTAATTGCGGTGAAACGGTGTCATCCTCGTCTTTTTCGCTGTTCGTATGGAGAGAGTTAACTTCTCTTTCTGACGTAACCCCCAAAATGCCAAAGAATCCGTGCCTCCTTTGATGCGGTGGATTCTGGAATGGGTGGGAAAAGGTAAGGTGCCCAGCCCCCTCCCCCCAACCCCCACCCCTACTCCCCTCCCCCCCAAACCCTCCAACACCCCCACCCCACCCACCCCCCGGGCAAAACCCCAAGGCGGCCTGGGTAATGGCAATGAGATGCGGCGCCAGATGTTCCAGAAATGTGATGGCTTTCTTTCATGCTTCATCACAGGCCCACGTAGTAAGGCGTGCGGGGGTGGGGGTGTGGGTGGGGGGGGTGGTGGTAGGAGGGGTGAGGGGAAGGGACAACAGGCGGGCAGGGAAGTGGGGGTGGGGGGTGGGGGGAGGGGTGAGGATAATGAGCAGTTCTGGAAACCTTGTGTCAGTTCCGTGGCAAACTGTGTGTGCCGACGGAAGGTGAGAACACGTCTGTTGTCATGGTGGAGGGTTTTGTTGTTGTTGTTGTTGTTTTTGTTGTTGTTGTTGTTGTTGTTTTCTTTCCGGGTGATTGAATCCAGGCACAATTCATTCTATCTTGCACGGTTGAAAATGAGACGGAGAGGGAGAGAGAGAGAGAGGGGGGGGGGAGGGGAGGGAGAGAGGGGGGGGGAGAAGGAGAAGAAGACACAGAGAGAGACAGAGAGAGAGAGAGAGAGAGAGAGAGAGAGAACGGGAGAGGTAAAGACAGAGACAGACACGCAGATAGTCAGGCAGAGACAGTGGTGGACGACACACAGACGACCCGAGAGACTGGAAGAAAAAAGATGAGCATCACACACACACACACACACACACACACACACACACACACACACACACACACACACACACACGTGCACGCACCTCCCCCGTCCCACAACACACACGCACCTCCCCTCACCCCCCCCTCCCTCTCTCTCACACACACGCCCCCCCCCCACCCCCCACCCCACACACACACACACTCCCCCACCCCCCCAACCCCCACACGGCATGTTTCTCGGCCTTTGCTGTCTTTCCCATTTTCCCTTCCTTCCTCCCTTCCTTCCTTCCTTCCTTCCGTCCTCAACAACGTGTCATTGTCAACAACGTCCACCACGTCCATCTACATCGCTGGCTGGGCTGTCAAAACCTCTGCCGTGTTTTCCAGTGAATAAAAGAGAACTGACCGTTTTACTACGACTCCGCTGCAGTCATCTTGCACGGCAGAATATGAGATGGTGCACAGAGAGAGAGAGGGAGGAGGAGGAGGAGGAGGAGGAGAGGGAGGAGGGGGAGTGAGAGAGAGGGGGAGTGAGAGAAAGAGAGGGAGGGAGGGACAGAGAGGGGGGAGGGAGGGGGAGTGAAAGAGAGAGACGGAAGGAGAGAGGGATGGAGGGAGGAAGAGGGTGAGGGAGGGAGAAGGGGAGGGAGAGAGAGGGGGTGGGGAGAGAGGGAGACTGAGAGAGAGAGAGGGAGGGGGAGAGAGAGAGAGAGAGAGGGAGGGAGGGAGAGTGAGTGAGAGAGAGGGTGGATGAGAGAGGGAGGGTGGAGAAAGAGAGGGAGGGAGGGAGGGAGAGTGAGTGAGAGAGAGGGAGGGTGGATGAAAGAGAGAGGGAGGGAGGGAGAGAGAGAGGGAGGGAGTGAGAGAAAGAGGGAGAGAAGGAGGGAGATAGAGAGAGAGGGGGGGGAGAGAGGTAATAAATGTAACACTTTCCAAGTCCTCCTACTCCTTGTTAAGGTCTCTGAAAGTTTATATATAAAAAAAATAATATAATAAAATTAAAAAAAACAAAAACAAACACAATTCAGCTCGTGAATCGAAAATTAATCACCAAGATGGAAAACGTGCCGTTTGGTTGATTTGAAAGTAAAACCTGAACCCCAGCAACAACACAGCGGTGCTG
>NC_134878.1:25046701-25061701 GCF_041734735.1 Babylonia areolata
CAACGCCTGTTGTGTCCAATCCCCCCCCCCCCCCCCCCCCCACCCCATGTCTCTGCTTCCATCTAAATCACTGTCTTCTCTTTCACCGGCTAGCTGGCAGACGCTTTGTCTGTCCTGTCTGGTATGTCTCTGTCTGTCTGTCTCTGTCTCTGTCTATTTGGTTTTGATTTTTTTTCTTTACAATGTTCACTTAATTTGGTTCTCGCCTAAAAAAAATAAAAAAAAATAAAAAAATAAAAAAAACCAGGATGCTAATTTGATCAAGTTGATGAGTGTTGGACTTTTTCTTCTTTTTTTTGTGTGTGGGGTTTTTTTTCTTGTATTTTTGTGTTTATTTTTTTTTGTTTCTGTCTTCTTCCTAATCCTTCCTCCTCCTCCTCCTCCTCCTCCTTTTCAATCACCTTTTTTCTTCTTTCTCCTTTTTTTTTTTTTTTTTTTTTTTTTTTTACTATTTGTTTGTTTTCAGTGCGCCTTGTGAAGAGAAGCATGCAGCTTATCCTTTTATCCTCAGTAAAACATTCAAGAAAACATTTGAGTTCATTTCCTAGAGAGAGACAGACAGAGAGAGAGAGAGAGAGAGAGAGATTGTGTGTGTGTGTGTGTGTGTGTGTGTGTGTGTGTGTGTGTGTGTGTGCGTGCGTGCGTGCGTGTGTGTGTTTTTTTCTTGTTTTGTTTTGTTTTGTTTCCCCCCCCCCCCCCTTCCGAGTTGTTTTTTTTTGTTGCTGTAGGCGATGCACGTAGTCACTTGTCGTTCACTTGGGACGTATTAGAGTGACGGGGACGGGGTGGGGGGGGGCGGTAAGGAGGGGGGTGGGGGGTGGGGGTAAGGGAAGTGAATGTGATAGGGGAGGAGGGAGGAGGGAGGGGAGGGGAGGGGAGGAGAGGTGAGAGGGGGGAAATTGTCGTTTGTGTCTAAACTGCAAACTGCCAACCCTCAATCTTAAGCAACCGACGAATATTTTTTTTTATTTTCTATCTTTCTTTCTTTATTCTTTTTTTTTTTCTTTCTTTCTTTCTTTCTTCTTCTTCTTTCTTTCTTTTATTCATCTTTTCTGTTTTATCGTTTTATTCTGACTTGTTTTCATCTCGTAAGTCATTGCCACTTTTTTTTTTTTTTTAACAGCTAACTTTCCATGTTCTTTTCTTTTGTACTTTCTTTCTTTCTTTCTTACTTTTTCTTTCCTTTTTTTTTTCTTTTTTCTTTTTTTCCCCTTTATTTTTCTCGTTCCGTCGAGTTATTGACTGCAAACGGGAATGCCGAAACTTTGTTTTGATTTTTATTTCATTTTTCTTTTTCCCCTCCTCCTTTTCCTTTTCTTTTTCCCCTTCCTCCTTTTCTTTTTCCCCTCCTCCTTTTCCTTTTCTTTTTCCCCTCCTCCTTTTCTTTTTCCACTCCTCCTTTTCTTTTTCCCCTCCTCCTTTTCCTTTTCTTTTTCCCCTCCTCCTTTTCTTTTTCCACTCCTCCTTTTCTTTTTCCACTCCTCCTTTTCCTTTTCTTTCTCCACTCCTCCTTTTCCTTTTCTTTCTCCACTCCTCCTTTTCCTTTTCTTTTTCCCCTCCTCCTTTTCTTTTTCACCTCCTCCTTGTCCTTTTCTTTCTCCACTCCTCCTTTTCCTTTTCTTTCTCCACTCCTCCTTTTCTTTTTCCCCTCCTCCTTTTCTTTCTCCACTCCTCCCTTTCTTTTTCCCCTCCTCCTTTTCTTTCTCCACTCCTCCTTTTCTTTTTCCCCTCCTCCTTTTCTTTCTCCACTCCTCCTTTTCTTTTTCCCCTCCTCCTTTTCTTTCTCCACTCCTCCTTTTCTCTCTCCACTCCTTTTCTTTCTCCACTCCTCCTTTTCTTTTTCCACTCCTTTTCTTTTTCCACTCCTCCTTTTCTTTTTCCACTCCTCCTTTTCTCTCTCCACTCCTTTTCTTTCTCCACTCCTCCTTTTCTTTTTCCACTCCTCCTTTTCTTTTTCCACTCCTCCTTTTCCTTTTCCCCTCCTCCTTTTCCCCTCCTCCTTTTCCTTTTCTTTTTCCACTCCTCCTTTTCTTTCTCCACTCCTCCTTTTCTTTTTCCACTCCTTTTCTCTCTCCACTCCTCTTTTTCTTTTTCCACTCCTCCTTTTCCTTTTCTTTTTCCCCTCCTCCTTTTCCCCTCCTCCTTTTCCTTTTCTTTTCCCCCTCCTTTTCTTTTTCCCCTCCTCTTTTTCCCCTCCTCCTTTTCCTTTTCTTTTTCCACTCCTCCTTTTCCTTTTCTTTTTCCCCTCCTCCTTTTCTTTTTCCCCTCCTCCTTTTCTTTTTCCACTCCTCCTTGTCCTTTTCTTTCTCCCCTCCTCCTTTTCTCTCTCCACTCCTCCTTTTCTTTTTCCCCTCCTCCTTTTCTTTTTCCACTCCTCCTTGTCCTTTTCTTTCTCCCCTCCTCCTTTTCTTTCTCCCCTCCTCCTTTTCTCTCTCCACTCCTCCTTTTCTTTTTCCCCTCCTCCTTTTCTTTTTCCACTCCTCCTTGTCCTTTTCTTTCTCCCCTCCTCCTTTTCTTTCTCCCCTCCTCCTTTTCTTTCTCCCCTCCTCCTTTTCTTTCTCCCCTCCTCCTTTTCTTTCTCCACTCCTCCTTTTCTTTTTCCACTCCTCCTTTTCTCTCTCCACTCCTCCTTTTCTTTTTCTTTTTCCACTCCTCCTTTTCTTTTTCCACTCCTCCTTTTCTTTTTCCACTCCTCCTTTTCCTTTTCCCCTCCTCCTTTTCTTTTTCCCCTCCTCCTCCTTTTCTTTTTCCCCTCCTCCTTTTCTTTCTCCACTCCTCCTTTTCTTTCTCCACTCCTTTTCTCTCTCCACTCCTCCTTTTCTTTTTCCCCTCCTCCTTTTCTTTTTCCCCTCCTCCTTTTCTCTCTCCACTCCTCCTTTTCTTTTTCCCCTCCTCCTTTTCTCTCTCCACTCCTCCTTTTCTTTTTCCCCTCCTCCTTTTCTTTCTCCACTCCTCCTTTTCTTTTTCCACTCCTCCTTTTCTTTTTCCCCTCCTCCTTTTCCTTTTCTTTTTCCCCTCCTCCTTTTCCTTTTCTTTTTCCCCTCCTCCTTTTCTTTCTCCACTCCTCCTTTTCTTTCTCCCCTCCTCACTTTTTATTATTATTATTATTATTCCTTTGCTTCTCTTCGTCTGTTCTTTCTTTTGTTTTCCTTTTTTTTCTTTCTTTCTTTCTTTCTTTCTTTCTTTCTTTCTCTCCTTTAAGTCATCCTTTCCTTGAACAGCAACAAGGGACGCCTAAAGAAACTTTTTCTCTGTTTTTCTTTCTATTTTTTTTATTATTTCTTCCTTCCATTTTTCTTTATTTTGTTTTGTTTTGTTTCTTAGTTTTTTTTTTTGGGGGGGGGGGGTTGTTGTTTTGTTTTTTTCCTCCCTTCCTTCCTTCCTTCCTTCCTTCTTTCCTGTCGTTCCAAACCCTTTTCGCAGCCAAACAGGCACGACTCAACGAACCAGTGTATGTTATGCTTTGATTTGCTGTGCATGTGCCTTGGTTCGGTATCTGGTTCTCCCCCCCCCCCCCCCCCCCCACACACACACACACACCCGCCCCCCTCCCCCACCCCCCCTCCCTTTTTTTCCTATTTTCTTTCTTTTCTTTCTTCCTTCCTTCCTGCAATCCTTTTACTCCCCCCAATCCCTTCCTCCCCATCAGCCGCCGTCTCTCTGGTTAACCCCTCCGCTGCCGCTGCTCGTGATACTGACGGGTGGGACTGGTCAGTGAAGACCTGTCCCCCTCGCTGTGACAACACTGACCCAGCTTCACGTGAAGACTTGTCACCTCGCTGTGACAACACTGACCCAGCTTCACGTGAAGACTTGTCACCTCGCTGTGACAACACTGACCCAGCTTCACGTGAAGACCTGTCCCCCTCGCTGTGACAACACTGACCCAGCTTCACGTGAAGACCTGTCCCCCTCGCTGTGACAACACTGACCCAGCTTCACGTGAAGACTTGTCCCCTCGCTGTGACAACACTGACCCAGCTTCACGTGAAGACTTGTCCCCTCGCTGTGACAACACTGACCCAGCTTCACGTGAAGACTTGTCACCTCGCTGTGACAACACACTGACCCAGCTTCACGTGAAGACCTGTCACCTCGCTGTGACAACACTGACCCAGCTTCACGTGAAGACTTGTCCCCTCGCTGTGACAACACTGACCCTGCTTCACGTGAAGACTTGTCACCCTCGCTGTGACAACACTGACCCAGCTTCACGTGAAGACTTGTCCCCTCGCTGTGACAACACTGACCCAGCTTCACGTGAAGACTTGTCCCCTCGCTCTGACAACACTGACCCAGCTTCACGTGAAGACTTGTCCCCTCGCTCTGACAACACTGACCCAGCTTCACGTGAAGACTTGTCACCTCGCTGTGACAACACTGACCCAGCTTCACGTGAAGACTTGTCCCCTCGCTCTGACAACACTGACCCAGCTTCACGTGAAGACTTGTCCCCCTCGCTGTGACAACACTGACCCAGCTTCACGTGAAGACTTGTCCCCCTCGCTGTGACAACACTGACCCAGCTTCACGTGAAGACCTGTCCCCTCGCTGTGACAACACTGACCCAGCTTCACGTGAAGACTTGTCCCCTCGCTGTGACAACACTGACCCAGCTTCACGTGAAGACCTGTCCCCTCGCTGTCACAACACTGACCCAGCTTCACGTGAAGACTTGTCCCCTCGCTGTGACAACACTGACCCTGCTTCACGTGATGACTTGTCCCCTCGCTGTGACAACACTGACCCAGCTTCACGTGAAGACTTGTCCCCTCGCTGTGACAACACTGACCCAGCTTCACGTGAAGACTTGTCACCTCGCTGTGACAACACTGACCCAGCTTCACGTGAAGACTTGTCCCCTCGCTGTGACAACACTGACCCAGCTTCACGTGAAGACTTGTCCCCTCGCTGTGACAACACTGACCCTAGCTTCACGTGAAGACTTGTCCCCTCGCTGTGACAACACTGACCCAGCTTCACGTGAAGACTTGTCCCCTCGCTGTGACAACACTGACCCAGCTTCACGTGAAGACTTGTCCCCTCGCTGTGACAACACTGACCCAGCTTCACGTGAAGACTTGTCCCCTCGCTGTGACAACACTGACCCAGCTTCACGTGAAGACTTGTCCCCTCGCTGTGACAACACTGACCCAGCTTCACGTGAAGACTTGTCCCCTCGCTGTGACAACACTGACCCAGCTTCACGTGAAGACCTGTCACCTCGCTGTGACAACACTGACCCAGCTTCACGTGAAGACTTGTCCCCTCGCTGTGACAACACTGACCCAGCTTCACGTGAAGACTTGTCACCTCGCTGTGACAACACACTGACCCAGCTTCACGTGAAGACCTGTCACCCTCGCTGTGACAACACTGACCCAGCTTCACGTGAAGACTTGTCCCCTCGCTGTGACAACACTGACCCTGCTTCACGTGAAGACTTGTCACCTCGCTGTGACAACACTGACCCAGCTTCACGTGAAGACTTGTCCCCTCGCTGTGACAACACTGACCCAGCTTCACGTGAAGACTTGTCACCCTCGCTGTGACAACACTGACCCAGCTTCACGTGAAGACTTGTCCCCTCGCTGTGACAACACTGACCCAGCTTCACGTGAAGACCTGTCCCCCTCGCTGTGACAACACTGACCCAGCTTCACGTGAAGACTTGTCCCCTCGCTGTGACAACACTGACCCAGCTTCACGTGAAGACTTGTCCCCTCGCTGTGACAACACTGACCCAGCTTCACGTGAAGACTTGTCCCCCTCGCTGTGACAACACTGACCCAGCTTCACGTGAAGACTTGTCCCCTCGCTGTGACAACACTGACCCAGCTTCACGTGAAGACTTGTCCCCTCGCTGTGACAACACTGACCCTACTCCACGTCAGGATGTCAGTCAACAACGCTGTGTACTGGGACCTCCTCTTAGCGCTGTTGTACTCTTCTTCAGCAGCAACGACAACAACAACAACAAAGAAAGATTTACTGCACTTTAAAAAATGTACATAATCACCATGTCTCATCAGTTAAAAGGTTAAACAAAAACAAACACACACAAAAAAAAACCAACAACAACAACAACAACAACAAAAAACGTCCAGGAAAGCCGTAGCGAAAAACAACAAACAAACAACAAAAAAAAAACACAAACAAAACCCATTCCTTTAACAGCTGGAAACTGCAAGAAAATCGAAAAATCAGTTAAGCTTTGGAGAATAAAAAGAATAAACAAAAAGGAAAAAGAAAAAATCCCCAGCCCCAAGACGACTGCTGAAACCTATTGCACTGCATCACAGTTTGTCACAACACACATTTCTCTTGTGTCAAATCAGTTTGTCACAACACATTTCTCTGTGTGTCAAATCACGGCTGCCCCCCCCCCCCCCCCCCCCCCCCCCCCCCCACCCCCGAAAAGGAGAGCGCGTTGCCAGAGGACAGCGCCACATTTCTTTCTCCTTTCCCCCCTTTTTTCTGCAAATGCACTTGTTTTACAATCAAAGTAGATTTTTTTTTTTCTGTCGAATTTTGCCAGAGACAGCTCCTCAATTGCAGCGGTAGTAAGAGTTCTTTTACGTGCGGCCAGTGGCATATTCCTCATGGAACCTTGGTTTATCGTACAACCCCCCCAAAAAAACTAGCACCCAGTCCACTACTCAAGGTGTGGTGAAGGGAGGGCGAGGGATGGGATGAGGCGGTATTATTATCGTGAGCATTTACGACTAATCTTGAAAATAAGCCCTAGGCGTTTACACGTATTATTCACACGTAAATATCAAAAAGGAAAAAAAAATTGAACAGAAGAAACAAAACATTATTTAAAATTATCCCCCCCCCCTCCACACACACACACACACACACACACACACACACCACACACACGCGCACGCGTGCACACGTCATAGCACACAATCATAAATAGTACACAATAAACATTGGAAAAAAAATACAACCAACAAATTCTGAAACTCTCAAACTCACTCAGTCACGAATAGTCACTTTAGTTCATACTGGAAAAGAATAAGCTGTTGAGAATTATTCAGGAGGGGGGAAAAGGTGGGTCTTCAGACTGGATTTGAAAGACGGCAGCGAAGATGAGTGACGGAGAGGCTGAGGAAGTTGATTCCAAAGAATGGGGGGGGGGGGGGGGGGGGGGGGGGGGGGGGCTTGGTATGAAAAACTGCGTGGGCCATACGTTTTGGTTCGAACAGGTAAAATAAAATCCAGTCCGTATATGAGGACTGGAGCCCGTCCTTAGGGACTCTCGTTTCCTTGCCGTGCGTGTTGTCGTGCCACTTCGCCACAGGTTCGATCTCCAACGGAGGTTAACTCATTCAATCCCCTGCGCCCAAGCAATTGTTACGGCATCAAATTAATTTCATTATTAAAACGATTTCTATCTGCCTATCATATATATAAATATATATATTTGTATTTCTCTTTTATTTTTCTTTTGTTGTTGTTGTTGTTGCCACAACAGATTTCTCTGTATGAAATTCAGGCTGCTCTCCTCAGGGAGAGCGCGTCGCTACACTACAGCGCCACCCATTTTTTTTACGTACTTTTTTTCCTGCATGCAGTTTTATTTGTTTTGCTTATCGAAGTAGATTTTTCTACAGAATTTTGCCAGGAACAACCCTTCTGTTGCCGTGGGTTCTTTTACATGCACTAAGTTCATGCTGCACACGGGACCTCGGTTTAACGTCTCCTCCGAATGACTAGACGCTCCGTTTGATTTTTGCAGTCAAACTTTGGGACAAACGGCGAGAACGAGGTTCGTACACAGACCCTCACGGACACTGTCCAGACCACCACTCAAGGTCTAGTGGAGGGGGGGTGGGGGGGTGGGGAGAGAGAGAGAAAATATCGGCGGCTGAGCCGTCATTCGAACCAGCGCGCTCAGATTCTCTCACTTCCTGGGCGATAATAAACATATATATATATATATGCATGAACCACTTGCAAAAGGAACTATTTCTGACTTTGTCACCATGTGTCAATTTGAAAGGGGGGGGGGGGGGGGGGGGGAAGCTGGTCGATTTCAGTGTATTTTTCTGTTCTTTTTTTTTTTTTTTCTTTTTTTCCCCCCCTTATTTCATTCTTTTGTTTTTACCACATGAAAATGGCAGGGAAAGGTTGTCAAGGCTGTAAAACTCCTCAGGGCTGAATGAGTTAAAGCGTCATTCATTACCGGGAGGAAGCTGGGCGGGGAGAGGGGGGAGGAAGAGCGGGTGGGTGGGGGGGGGGGAGCGGGAGAAGGGGGATGCTGGCGGGGTCGGGGGGGGGGGGGGGGGGGGGGGGGGGGGGGGATAGGGGGTGGCCCGTGCACTGCTTGGGATGTTGTTTGGGGTCCATGATGAAGCGTTCTTCGGCTGTCTCCCTCCGTCTCTCTTCTAGCTCTGGATCAAAGACCACGGCTGCATTTTATTTGTTAAAAGGGAGCCGTAATTTAGGAGGGAAGGAGGGGAAGGAAAGGATGGATAAAAGGAAAAGGAATGAAGAGGGGGGGGGGGGGGGGGGGGGGCGAGTGGATGGAAGGTGGAAAAACGAAAGTAAGAAAAGACAGCAAAACGCAAACAAGATAACAAAAAGAATGACAGACAGGCAAACATGGAGAGACAGAGAGAGACTGAGAGAGAGAGAGAGAGAGGGAGAGACAGAGAAAGACACAGAGAGAGGGAAACAGAGAGAGAGAGACAGAGACAGAGACACACACACACACACACACACACACACACACACACACACACACACACACACACACACACACACACAGAGACTGGGATAAGGAAAGTCAAAACGCAAACAAGATAACAAAAAGAATGACAGGCAGGCAAACATGGAGAGACACAGAGAGAGAGAGAGAGAGAGAGAGAGACAGAGACAGAGACACACACACACACACACACACACACACACACACACACACACACACACACTGGGATAAGGAAAGTCAAAACGCAAACAAGATAACAAAAAGAATGACAGACAGGCAAACATGGTGAGACAGAGAGAGAGACAGAGGGGAGAGGAGACACAGAGAGAGACTGAGAGAGAGAGAGAGAGAGGGAGAGACAGAGAAAGACACAGAGAGAGGGAAACAGAGAGAGAAAGAGACACAGACAGAGAGAGACACAGAGGGAGAGAGACAGAGACACACACACACACACACACACACACACACACACACACACACACACACACACAGAGACTGGGATAAGGAAAGTCAAAACGCAAACAAGATAACAAAAAGAATGACAGGCAGGCAAACATGGAGAGACAGAGACATAGAGAAAGAGACAGAGAGACACAGAGAGAGAGAGAGAGAGAGAAAGAGAGAGGTAGAGAGAGAGAGAGAGAAAGAGAAGAGAGAGAGAGAGAGACAGAGACAGAGACTGGGATAAGGAAAGGCACCAATGCAGAAATAAAGCAGCGAAGGAAGATATGAAGGGATAAGAAAAGACGGGAAGAAGGGAAGGAAAGGAAGGAAGGAAGGAAGGAAGGAAAGAATGAACAAGGCAGACAGGAGACAGGACAGAAAGAAGCGGTGAGGAACTTTCCAACTAAAAGAATGCACTGATCCTAGACACTCTGTGTGTGTGTGTGTGTGTGTGTGTGTGTGTGTGTGTGTGTGTGTGTGTGTGCGTGTGTGTGTCTCTCTCTCTCTCTCTCTCTCTCTCTCTCTCTCACACACACACACACACACACACACATTATCTCGGTCTTTTCTCTCTCTCTCTCTCTCTCACCTCTTTTTTTTTTTTTTATCCCTTTCACTTTCTCCTCTCTCTCTCTCTCTCTCTCTCTCTCTCTCTCTCTCTCTCTCTCTCTCTTCCCCTGTCTCCCTCTCTTTCTCCCTATCTTTCGCCCTCTTTCTTCCCCTTTTCTCTCTTTCTCACCGTCTTTCTCTTCCTTTTATTCTCTCTCTCTCTCTCTCTCTCTCTCTCTCTCTCTCTCTCTCTCTCTCTCTCTCTCTCCCCTTTCTTCATCCCTCTCTTTCTCTTTCTCTCTCTTCTTCCCTCTCTCTTCATCTCTCTCCCCACATCTCTTTCTCCCTCTCTTATCTCTTTCCCACATCTCTTCTCCCTCTCTTATCTCTCCCATCTCTTTCTCCCATCTCTTTCTCCCTCTCTTATCTCTCCCCATCTCTTTCCCCCATCTCTTTCCCTCCTTATCTCTCCCCTCTCTTTCTCCCCTCTTTCTCCCTCCTTATCTCTCCCTATCTCTTTCTCCACTCTTCTCCCTCTTATCTCTCCCCTATCTCTTTCTCCCATCTCTTTCTCCCTCTTATCTCTCCCTATCTCTTTCCCCTCTCTTTCTCCTCTTATCTCTCCCCTATCTCTTTCTCCTCTCTCTTATCTCTCCCCTTCTCTTTCTCCCTCTCTTATCTCTCCCTCTCTTTCTCCCTCTTATCTCTTTCTCCCCTATCTCTTTCTCCCTCTCTTATCTCTCCCCTATCTCTTTCCCCCATCTCTTTCTCTTCTCTTATCTCTCCCCTATCTCTTTCTCCCCTCCATCTCTTTCTCCTCTCTTATCTCTCCCCTATCTTCTTCCTCTTTCTCCATCTCTTTCTCCCTCTCTTATCTCTCCCCCCTATCTCTTTCTCCCTCTACTTATCTCTCCCCCATCTCTTTGTCCCTCTCTTATCTCTCCCCTATCTCTTTCTCCCTCTTTCTTCCCCATCTCTTTCTCCCTCTCTTATCTCTCCCCTATCTTTCTCTCGTCTCTTTCTCCCTCTCTTATCTCTCCCCTATCTCTTTCTCCCTCTCTTATCTCTCCCCTATCTCTTTCTCCCTCTCTTATCTCTCCCCTATCTCTTTCTCCCTCTCTTGTCTCTTCCCTATATATTTTTCCCTCTCTTATCTCTCCCCTATCTCTTTGTCCCAATCTCTTTCTCCCTCTCTTATCTCTCTATCACTTTCTCCCCTCTTTCTTCCCCATCTCTTTCTCCCTCTCTTATCTCTCCCCTATATCTTTCTCCCCATCTCTTTCTCCTTCTCTTATCTCTCCCCTATCTCTTTCTCCCCATCTCTTTCTCCCTCTCTTATCTCTCCCCTATCTCTTTCTCCCTCTCTTATCTCTCCCCCTATCTCCTTCTCCCCTCTTTCTCCCACATCTCTTTCTCCCACATCTCTTTCTCTCTCTTATCCCTCCCCTATCTCTTTCTCCCCGTCTCTTTCTCCCTCTCTTATCTCTCCCCTATCTCTTTCTCCCCTCTTATCTCTCCCCTATCTCTTTCTCCCCTCTTATCTCTCCCCTATCTCTTTCTCCCCATCTCTTTCTCCCTCTCTTATCTCTCCCCTATCTCTTTCTCCCCGTCTCTTTCTCCCTCTCTTATCTCTCCCCTATCTCTTTCTCCCTCTCTTATCTCTCCCCTATCTCTTTCTCCCCTCTTATCTCTCCCCTATCTCTTTCTCCCCATCTCTTTCTCCCTCTCTTATCTGTCCCCTATCTCTTTCTCCACATCTCTTTCTCCCTCTCTTATCTCTCCCCTATCTCTTTCTCCACATCTCTTTCTCCCTCTTAAAAGTAAAAAAAAAAAACCCACCAAAACCTCACCCTCCATGTTCTGGTTGACTCAAGTTTGTTCAGATTCGATCGGTTGATGGTATTTTTACGTCCAGCGATTCCCTTTGCAAAAAAGGGGCACAAAAAAACAAAAACAAACCACCAACCAAACCATCCTGTCGATGCAAGATACCAAATTATTGTGTCAAATGTCCCCCCTTGTCGCTGCTCTGTCGATGATTATGTTTTGTCCTCAGAATGTCAGAGAGAAAAAAACCAAACATAAACCCAAGAAAAAAAAATAATAACACGTGGAAACCAAATAAACAACAACAAGAAAAGGCGACACTGAAAGAGACAGGCAGAAAAGACGATAGGTAAAAAATTTTAAAAAATCTAGAAATCTCCTTCCTGTTCATTTCATTCGTAAATAAAGATTTCGTTGAGTGGTGTTCCGTTGGTTCTCTTATGTCTCTCTATTGCTTGTGTGTACGTGCTTGAGAGACAGAAAAGGAAGAGAGAGTGGGGGGGGGGGGGGAGGGAAGGAAAGAGAGGGTGAGGGAAAGGGAGAGAGACAGAGACAGAGAGAGAGAGACATGGGGAAGGAGACAGGTGATGAGAGAAAGGGGGGGAGGGAGGAAGGGAGGGAGAGAGAGAGGAGGAGGGAGAGGGGCGGAGAGAGAGACAGACAGACAGACAGACAGACAGATAGAAAGAATAAGAGAGATACAGTGTTATATAGAATGAGACAGAGACAAACAGAAACAGACAGACCCAACAAGGAATTGAACACACACACACACACACACACACACACACACACACACACGTCACGCGCAGGTGTCCTCATTAGCTCCGCGAAAAGCCTTCCCTTCGTTTGTCTTTCTGTCTTTCTGCCTTTCTTTCTTTCTTTCCGTCTTTGTCTTTTCCTGTCATCAGTGAATCTCCGTTTCTGCCAGATGGTTGTTCACACACGTACGCACAAGACAGACAGAGACACACAAACAGAGAAACAGAGAAACACAGACACACACACACTGCAGCCATACACACACACACACACACACACACACACACACACACACACACACAACGATTAAAAAAAAAAACCGAAAAAAACCCACCACACACACACACACATATACACACACTGCAGCCATACACCCCCACCCCCTTTGTCCTCTCTCTCCTTGTCACCACGCCCTCATCTTCCACCCCCACCACCACCCCCCAAACCCCCCTCGCCCCCTCCCCCCCCCTCCCTCCCTTTCAGCATCGTGTGGGAACAGCTGAAAACTACAGAGAGACACAGAGACAGAGACAGAGACACAGAGAGAGGCAGACAGAGAGAGTGAGCGTGAGAGAGAAAAAGAAAACGCGCGAGAAAGAGAGAAAGAGAGCGAACAAGCGAGAGAGACAGAGAGACAGAGACAGAGACACAGAGACGGAGAGACAATCAGAGAGAGAGTCAGAGAGAGAGACAGAGAGAGACACACAGAAACAGAGAGAGAGACAGACAGAGACAGAGACAGAGACACAGACACAGACAGAGACAGAAACAGACACACACAGAGAGACAGAGACAGAGAGACAGGGACAGGGAGAACAGAGACAGAGAGAGGCAGACATCAGAGAGAGAGAGAGAGAGAGAGAGAGACAGCGAGAGAGACAGAGAGACAGCGTGAGACAGAGACACAGAGAGAGAGACACACACACACACACAGACTGACAGACAGAAACAGACAAACAGAGACAGAGAGAGAGAGAGACAAAGACAGAGACAGAGACGGAGACACAGAGAGACACACACAGACACACGCAGACAGAGAGAGACAGACAGAAAAGCAGAAAGACAGTTTCAGTTTCAGTTTCAGTAGCTCAAGAAGGCGTCACTGCGTTCGGACAAATCCATATACGCTACACCACATCTGCCAAGCAGATGCCTGACCAGCAGCGTAACCCAACGTGCTTAGTCAGGCCTTGAGAAAAAAAAAAGGGGGGGTGAATAAATAATAGATAAATACATAGGTACATAAAAAAAGGAACTGCTACTACTAATAATAA
Organism: Babylonia areolata; assembly: GCF_041734735.1. Taxonomy (NCBI): domain Eukaryota; kingdom Metazoa; phylum Mollusca; class Gastropoda; order Neogastropoda; family Buccinidae; genus Babylonia; species Babylonia areolata. The sequence continues at coordinate 25,060,277 of NC_134878.1, forward strand.
TATGTGTAAGGCGCAAAAACTTGATGAGTCAAGTAAAAGCGTACATAATTTTTTTTTTTTTTTTAATAAAAATAAAAATTTAAGTAATAATAATAATAATGATTATAATAAGAAGAATAACTTTCTTATCTCATACAGATAAACTGCAATTAACCCAGTACTAAGACACCTCTGCCAGGCCCTGCTCACACTGACCAGCCAACCAATACATCAACACACACACACACACACACACACACACACACACACACACACACCGCCCCCCGTGACAGCCACCTACGAAAGACAGAGAGAAAAAAAAAAAAAAGAGTGGTGAGATTCATGTAGCTTGTGTATTTTCTTGAGAGAGAGAACACACACAAAAAAAATCACCTTGCTCATACCGGAAAAAGGCTGATCGGTCCAGGGGGGGGGGGGGGGGTTAGGAAAGGAACATGATTTACATCCTGAAATTGGATGAGGTCCACAACCCTGAATGGGCAAGTTGTTCAACGACACACACACACACACAACAAAAAAAAAACCACACACACACACAACAACTCCAGTTTATGATCAGAGTCCAAAACTGGGAGGAAAGGAGTGACGGGAGGGACGGAGAGATATAGACAGGCAGACAGACAAACAGACAGACAAAATCTCGGAGAGTTCTATATATATATATATGTATGTATGTATGTATGTATGTATGTGTGTATGTGTGTGTGTGTGTGTATGTGTATGTGTGTGTGTGTGTGTGTGTGTGTGTATCATCAGCCCGGGGCCACTACAGCGAGAAGAGGCGAGGAGGGATGCTGGCCAATCCTCTGCTGGGACGGAGGTTTGAATTAGCGGTTGGGGGGGGGGGGGGGGTGGGGGGGGTAGGGAGTGGGCAGAGGGTGGGTTGCCAACAGCAGCGACTGCCACCATCAACACAACATTTCTAGGCGTTTACAGTAAAGACACCACCACCACCACCACCAACAACAACAACAACACCACCAACAACAACATCAACATCAACAACAACATCAACAACAACAACAACAAAACATCCAATAATGCATAATCCATTCCACGATGAATACACACTCATATATAGAAAAAAATAAAAATAAAATAAAAATAAATAAATAAATAAAAATTAAATTTAAAATTTATATATATATATATATATATATATATATATATATATATATACATGTACCATTACCACCCCTTAATTCCCGCTCAAAACCACACAGTGTTCGAATACGCCTGGCAAAAAAATAAATAAACGTCTCCTCCCTGCTGAGGGTCATGAAACAGCATTGTATCTGGATGAACCTTGCCACCAACGGGTGACGCCTAGTTCTGTTCTTGTGCAACACAAAAAAAGATGGCAACTCTAACCGATTCGAGAGAGAGACAGACAGACAGACAGACAAAGAGACAGACAGACAGACA
>NC_134878.1:25066701-25069201 GCF_041734735.1 Babylonia areolata
GTCAGTGATGTGATGAACCCTTCTCGGGGCGCGAGCACGTGTGTGACAAACAGAGAAAATGAGACAGACAGACAGACAGAGAGACAGAGAGAGAGAGAGAGATGGAGGAGAGACACAGAGAGAGACAGAGAGATGGGTGGGGTGGAGAGAAAGTTAGGGATATTAATGGACAAAGGCAGAAGACGGGGCGAAAAGAAGAACGAACGAATGAAGGAATGAACACAGAAATCATCTGATGAATCAACACACTCAATACGATGAATAAATGAACACAGAAATCATGTGATAAATCAACCCACTCAACACGATGAATGAATGAACACAGAAATCATCTGATGAATCAACACACCCAACACGATGAATAAATGAACACAGAAATCATGTGATAAATCAACCCACTCAACACGATGAATGAATGAACACAGAAATCATCTGATGAATCAACACACCCAACACGATGAATGAATGAACACAGAAATCATGTGATAAACCAACACACTCAACACGATGAATGAATGAACACAGAAATCATGTGATAAACCAACACACTCAACACGATGAATGAATGAACACAGAAATCATGTGATAAACCAACACACGCAACACGATGAATGAATGAACACAGAAATCATGTGATGAACCAACACACTCAACACGATGAATGAATGAACACAGAAATCATGTATTAAACCAACACACTCAACACGATGAATGAATGAACACAGAAATCATGTGATAAACCAACACACTCAACACGATGAATGAATGAACACAGAAATCATCTGATAAATCAACACACTCAACACGATGTTATTAATAAATGAACACAGAAATCATGTGATAAACCAACACACTCAACACGATGAATGAATGAACACAGAAATCATGTGATAAATCAACACACCCAACACATAGCTGCACACGCACTCACCAAGAGCAGACAGCACGAAAGAAACACTACCACAACCACCATCAACAACAACAACAACAACAACAACAGCTAACACACCAACGAATCATAAAAGAAACCAACAGCTCCCCAAAAACCACCACCACCACCACAATCATCTAATGGGCCTCGGCAACGCCTCCCCCCCCACCCACCCCACCCCCCAATCCCCCCCGTCCCCTCCTCCCCCCACGCCCCCCATTTATCACTCCACTGGCTGTCCACACACACTTGCATAACAAACAACCGTCACTCTTCCCAATACCCATGGATGTGCCACTTAAAAACAACAACAACAACAACAAAAAACACACGTCGCCATTAACACAGAGCCGAACGTAGACCAGTTCTCATTTGTTACTGGAACGGGCGCAATAGCCGAGTGGTTTAAAGCGTTGGGCTTTCAATCTGGTGGTCCCGGGTTCGAATCTCAGTAACGGCGCCTTGTGGGTGAAGGGTGGAGATTTTTTTTTTTTCCCCGATCAACATAATTATGTGCAGACCTGCTTGTGCCTGATCCCCCTGCGTGTGTATACTCAAGCAGAAGATCAAATGCGTCGCGTTAAAGATCCTGTAATCCATGTCAGCGTTCGGTGGGTTATGGAAACAAAAAAACACACCCAGCACGCATACCCCCGAAAGCGGAGCATGGCTGCCTACATGGTGGGGGTAAAAACGGTCATACACGTAAGAGCCCACTCGTGTACATACGAGTGAACGTGGGAGTTGCAGGCCAAGGAAGCAGAAGAAGAATTTGTTGCTGACATCAGCAGGGCCGATCAGTCATTTTCACGTTCATTTCATTTTCTGTATCCCCCCCCCCCCTCCCGCCCCCCCAAGGCCTGACAAAGCTCGTTGGGTTACGCTGCTGGTCAGGTATCTGCTTAGTGGGGGGAGAGATGGGAGTGGGGGGAGAGATGGGAGTGGGGGGAGATGTGAGTGAGGGAGATGGGAGTGGGGGGAGATGGGAGTTGGGGGAGATGGGAGTGGGGGGAGAGATGGGAGTGGGGGGAGATGGGAGTGAGGGAGATGGGAGTGGGGGGAGATGGGAGTTGGGGGAGATGGGAGTGGGGGGAGAGATGGGAGTGGGGGGAGAGATGGGAGTGGGGGGAGATGGGAGTGAGGGAGATGGGAGTGGGGGGAGATGGGAGTTGGGGGAGATGGGAGTGGGGGGAGAGATGGGAGTGGGGGGAGATGGGAGTGAGGGAGATGGGAGTGGGGGGAGAGATGGGAGTGGGGGGAGATGGGAGTGGGGGAGATGGGAGTGAGGGAGATGGGAAGAGGGAGATGGGAGTGGGGGGAGAGATGGGAGTGGGGGAGATGGGAGTGAGGGAGAGATGGGAGTGAGGGAGATGGGAGTGAGGGAGATGGGAGGGAGAGATGGGAGTGAGGGAGATGGGAGTGAGGGAGATGGGAGTGAGGGAGATGGGAGTGAGGGAGATGGGAGGGAGAGATGGGAGTGAGGGAGATGGGAGTGAGGGAGAGATGGGAGTTGGGGGAGATGGGAGTGGGGGAGAGATGGGAGTTGGGAGAGATGGGAGTGAGGGAGAG
>NC_134878.1:25074201-25079201 GCF_041734735.1 Babylonia areolata
TATATATATATATATATATAAATCATATATATTTCTCCTGGAACCAAGAAACTTTGATTTGCTTTGCGTGCGTGCGTGCGTGCGTGTGCGTGTGTGTGTATGTGTTTGTGTGCGTGTGTGCGTGAGTGCGTGTGCGTGCGTGCGTGCGTGTGTGTGTGTGAGTGCGTGCATGTGCGTGCATGTGTGTGCGAGTGTGCGTGTTGTCAGTGAATGTGTCTGTGAATCTGTGCGTGTCAATCTATGTGCGTGTGCTTGTGTGTGTGTGTGTGTGTTCGAACGTGTGTATACGGGTGTGTATACGCGCATGTTACTCTGCGCGCGCGCGTGTGTGTATGTGCGTGTATGTGTGTGTGCGTGCGTATGTACGAATGAGGCTCGTATCACATATGTGCGGGTGTAGGATTCAATACTATACGTGTGTGAGTGGCAGAAAAGTGACCGAAAGAACCTGCAAAAATACGATAACGCAGAGCTATAACCAAAAAAAATGGAAGAAAGGGAAAAAAAAAAAAAGAAGAAAAGGGAGGAAGGAAGGAAAGAAAAAAAGGAAGAAAGAAAGAAATGAAAGAAAGGAAGAAAGAAAGAAAGGAAAGAAAAGTAAAAAAGAAAGAAAGAAAGAAGAAAGAAAACCAAGCAAGCTCGCTGACAAAAAAAGAACCCCCCGCTCTCTCTCTCTCTCCATATTGCACAGTACCCGCCTGCCACATGGACGTTTTAAAGCAAATGACACCAAAAAGTACCAAAGTGCCGCTTATCCCTTGGCAGTTTACTTTGCACTGATCATGTTTCTCCTTTCTGTTCCGTTTGATATGTTTTGGCACCATTTTTGTTCTCATTTGCACCTACTATGTCACTAGAGCTTTACAGCTTATGACATTAAACATTTCAGTGGTCTCTCTCTCTCTCTCTCTCTCTCTCTCTCTCTCTCCTCCTCCTCCTCCTCCTCCTCCTCCTCGTCCTCCTTCTCCTCCCTCTCTCTCCTCCTCCTCTTCTCTCTCTCTCTCTCTCGCTCTCATTCTCTCTTCTCCTTCTCCCCTCTCTCTCTTCCTTCTCTCTCTCCTCCTCCTCCTTCTCCACCTCTCTCTCTTCCTTCTCTCTCTCCTCCTCCTCCTTCTCTTCCCTCTCTCTCCTCCTCCTTCTCCTCTCTCTCTCTCCTCCTCCTCCTCCTCTTCTCTCTCTCTCTCGCTCTCTCCTCCTCCTCCCTCTCTCTCTCGCTCTTATTCTCTCTTCTCCTTCTCCCCTCTCTCTCTTCCTTCTCTCTCTCCTCCTCCTTCTCCACCTCTCTCTCTCTCTCATTATCTAATAGCCTTTGCACCGTTTATCACCACTCCACAGGCTGTCCAAAACCATCACTCCCCCCCCACCTACCCTCATACCCCCCCCCCCAACCCCCAAAACCCCTCGCTCCCACCCACCCCCTCTCTCACCCCCCCCCGCGTGCTCCCCCCCCCCCCCACCACCACCTTTACCCCCCCTATCCCCCTCAATCCTCAGTCCCCCGTGTCGCAATCACCCCCCCCCCCACCCCCGCCCCCCCATCACCCCCCCCCCCCTGCTCGTGCGAACACGCGCGTGCGCAGCGCTCGCTCTTTTATACTTGAAGCAGAGCATGAATTATGTACACCCCTTAGCTTGTGAGTTTTTTTAGTGTTGTTGCTGTTGTTGTTGTTGTTTGGTGGTGGTGGTGGTGTTCTTTGTTTGTTTTGCTTTGTTTTGTTTTGTTTTGTTTTGTTTCCATTTCTCCCAACAAGGCTGAGAGCCAAGCGCGGTGTGTTTTGTTTTGTTTGTTTTTTGTTGTTTTTTTGTTATAACCGGTTTCAAAGCTGCTGTTTGTTGCTGTTGTTGTGTTTCAAATATGTTGTCATTGTTGTTGTTGTTTCTATTGTTGTTGTTTCTATTGTTATTGTTGTTGATGATGATGATGATGATGATGATGATGACGGTATTGTTGTTCTTATTGTTGCTGTTTAGTTTCACATTTCATTCCTGACGTGGGTGATTAACTCTGTGATAATCAGAAGAAGATGATGATGATGATAATGAGGAAGAAGAAGAAGAAGAAGAAGAAGAAGAAGAAGAAGAAGAAGAAGAAGAAGAAGAAGAAGGAGAAAAGCACAAAGAGACAACTGAAAGAAGGAAACGTTAGACAGCTGGGAGACGAGAGTTAGAGACGTGACGTGACGTGACGCGTCGCGGTTGTGTTGTGTTGTGTTGTTGTATTGTATTGTATTGTATTGTATTGTATTTTGTATTGTGTTGTATTGCGTTGTATTGTATTGTATTGTGTTGTGTTGTATTGTATTGTGTTGTATTGTATTGTGTTGTGTTGTGTTGTATTGTGTTGTATTGTATTGTGTTGTATTGTATTGCGTTGTATTGTATTGTATTGTATTGTGTTGTGTTGTATTGTGTTGTATTGTATTGTGTTGTATTGCGCTGTAGTGTATTGTGTTGCATTGTGTTGTATTGCATTGTATTGTATTATATTGCATTGTATTGTATTGTATTGTATTGCATTGCATTGTATTGTATTGTATGTGAGGAAGGTGGCAGAATGGTGAAGACGCTCAGCTGCCGACACAAGAGAGTCCGTTGGGGGATTCGAACCCGCTCTCACCTTTGCTCCCAAGTTTTGACCGGAAAATGAGATCTGAGCGTCTAGTCCTTTGGATGGGACGACCTGCCGAGGTCCCCGTGTGCAGCACGCACTTGGCGCACTCACAAAAAAAGAACCCATGTGGTGTAGCGTATATGTATTTGTCCGAACGCAGTGACGCTTCCTGGGGAAGCTGAAGCTAAAACGGTGTGGTGTGGTGTGGTGTGCATGTGGTATGGTGTGGTATGGTGTGGTATTGTATGGTATTGTATTGTGTGGTGTGCTGTGGTGTGGTGTGGTGTGGTGTGGTATTGTGTGGTGTGGTGTGGTGTGGTGTGGTGTGGTATGGTATGGTATGGTATTGTATTGTATTGTATTGTATTGTATTGTATTGTGTGGTGTGGTGTGGTGTGGTGTGGTGTGGTATGGTGTAGTGTGGTATGGTGTGGTGTGGTATGGTGTGGTATGGTATGGTGTGGTGTGGTGTGGTATGGTATGGTGTGGTATGGTATGGTGTGGTGTGGTATGGTATGGTATGGTGTGGTGTGGTATGGTATGGTGTGGTATGGTATGGTATGGTGTGGTGTGGTATGGTATGGTGTGGTATGGTATGGTGTGGTGTGGTGTGGTGTGGTATGGTATGGTGTGGTGTGGTGTGGTATGGTATGGCGTGGTATGGTATGGTGTGGTATGGTGTGGTATGGTGGGGTATGGTGTGGTATGGTGGGGTATGGTATGGTATGGTATGGTGGGGTATGGTATGGTATGGTGGGGTATGGTATGGTATGGTGTGGTGTGGTATGGTATGGTATGGTGTGGTGTGGTATGGTATGGTATGGTGGGGTATGGTATGGTATGGTGTGGTGTGGTATGGTATGGTATGGTGTGGTGTGGTATGGTATGGTATGGTATGGTGTGGTATGGTGTGGTGTGGTATGGTATGGTGTAACTCGTTTTTGTCACAACAGATTTCTCTTGTGTGAAATTCGGGCTGCTCTCCCCAGGGAGAGCGCTTCGCTACACCGAGAGCGCCACCCTTTTTCTTTTTTTTTTTTACTGCCTGCACTTTTATTTGTTTTACCTATCGAAGTAGATTTTTCTACAGAATTTAGCCAGGGACAACCCTTTTGTTGCCGTGGGCTCTTTTTACTTGCGCTAAGTGTATACTGCACACGGGACCTCGGCCTATCGCCTCATCCGAATGACTAGCGCCCAGACCACCACTCAAGGTCTAGTGGAGGGGGGAGAAAATATCGGCGGCTGTGGGAATGCTCTCGCTTCCTGGGCAGCCGCGTTACCACAAGGCCATCATTCCACACGGAGATACAGAGAGAGAGGGGGGGAGGGGGAAAGATGGAGAGAGGGAGGGAGAGATGGGGAGAGAGAGGGAGAGAGAGAGAGATAGGGAAAGAGAGGGGAGAGAGAGAGAGATAGGGAGAGAGGGAGGGAGAGAGAGGGAGATGAAGAGAGGGGAGAGAGAGAGATAGGGAGAGAGAGGGAAAGGGAGAGAGAGAGAGGGATGAAGAGAGATAGGGAGAGAGAGAGAGGGAGGGAGGGAGAGATGGGGAGAGAGAGGGGAGGTGAGAGAGGGAGAGAGAGAGAGGGAGATGAAGAGAGAGAGGGAGAGAGAGAGATAGGGGAGAGAGAGGGAGAGAGAGAGGGACGGAGAGAGAGAGGGAGGGAGGGAGAGAGAGAGGGAGATGAAGAGAGAGGGGGGAGAGAGAGATGGAGAGAGGGAGGGAGGGATGGGGAGAGAGAGGGGGTGAGAGAGAGGGAGAGAGAGAGGGAGGGAGAGAGAGGGAGAGAGAGAGAGGGAGGGAGGGAGAGAGGGAGAGAGAGAGAGGGAGAGAGAGAGAGAGAGGGAGAGAGAGGGAGGGAGGGCGAGGGAGAGAGAGGGAGGGAGAGAGAGGGAGAGGGAGGGAGAGATGGGGAAAGAGAGGGGGGTGAGAGAGAGGGAGATGAAGAGAGAGAGGGAGAGAGAGAAAGGGAGGGAGGGAGAGGGAGGGAGAGAGGGGGGAGAGGGAGGGAGAGAGGGGGAAAGAGAGGGGGTGAGAGAGAGAGGGGGGGAGGGAGAGATGGGGAGAGAGAGGGGGTGAGAGAGAGGGGAGAGAGAGAGAGATAGGGAGAGAGAGAGGAAGAGAGAGGGGGGAGAGAGAGGGAGGGAGAGAGAGAGGGACAGAGAGAGAGGGAGAGAGAAGGAGAGAGAGAGAGAGGGGGGGAGGGGGTGGTGGTTAAGGAGCACGGATTTTCTTCGTGCAGATGATCCAATCAGCGGCAGCCCATGAAGGCACTATCTACACACGTCACATCGACCACTACACGGCACCCAACTGGCTGGTCAAGCGAGGTTGAAGCGCCACTGAATTTAGCACGGAATCCTTTTGATGTCACCGAGAGAGCGAGA